>NC_045768.1:9635316-9782816 GCF_008692025.1 Phocoena sinus | reverse complement strand
TGTGGGAGCACTGCTGTTGTCAAGTGCCGCTGAGCAGCTCTGCTCCATCAGTTGCCTCAGAGCAAGAACTACGTAGTTGCTGCGAGTATCCTGCCATTTACAAATCAGCTTTATTTAACTCTACAACTCTCCCATTCCAACCTATCCGAACTGTTTATTTCACGCAGTTTGTTCAGCATTGGGATCATTGAAATGAGACGGCAACACAAAAGAAATTATTTTGTGCCTGAATTTCAGGACCCTGGAAGTTTACTTTCTATTTTAAAGTCCATCTCAATATTTTTCACGTAAAAAACGAAAAAAAAAAAGCAGATACAAATTTCCTGTTTTTATTAAATTGTAAATTTCAGTTCTGGGAGGCTTTAAGTGGGATTATTGGCTTTTTAAATGATTTGACTCTTAAACATGGGTTCCTTTTGTGTTCCACATGTTCATTGCAGGTAAATACTGTTATCTGTATTCAGTCCTAGTTCTTTTTTAGGTGTAGGAGAGGAAAATAATTCAATAGAAGGATTGCAAGCATGGACAAATTCACTTTGTGGAATTTATAAAATAATAATCAGCATAGCGTATTGTATACCTCTAATTGATTTTGCTATCTGCAGTATATTTTTAAAAACATTTTTTCCAAGTAATATTTAAATTTCTGTGGTCTATTTCATAGTTTTAATTGGATGGTAACAATAATTTGGTAAACATAAGCATTAGTGAATAGCGCGATGGCACATGTGTATCTGATTGTGCCAAAATGAACCATGTCTTTTGTGTTTAAATTAGGCTAATTACATTTTTCTCTGCATATAGAACCTACAAGTCTGCTGAATATGAAGTTAAGCATGTGTGAAATTTGATGTCACCTTTGAATTCACATATATTCTCTTGATTAAGCCACATTCTGTTTAATGTTATATTTTCATTTAAAAAGTAAATGTTCTACATGTGCAGCTGTACCAATATTTTACATTTTCTTGTGACGTGTGTGTATGGAGGAAGTGCCATTTATGATATGTTGTCATCAATAATTTTGTCACTAAGAATAAAAGGCTTTAAACTCATCCACCCACTGGAACGTTTTATCATATTTATTTTAAGAGATATGAAATTAGTGAACAATTGAGCTCTTTATATGCAGGAGATGCAAATGTAACTGAATATTTACCATTAATGAAGTGCAATATAAATATCTCAGTGCCAATAAATTATACATAGCAATAGTGTGTTTTACAGAGATCTAATAAATAGTTTCTTTTTTTATCTAGAACCTTTAGCTACATTCTTTATTATGGTCTAATTTACAGCCAATGAAGATATTAAATATTGGTTAACTTTTTAGAGTGATTTATCGAATTTGAAAATATTGTATTTTGAGTAAGAGTAAAACATCATTCCAAATCATTACATTTACTGATTAAATGCTCACTGATTTTTACCCATCACTGTATTCAACAATTCAAGCAAGAGTTTACTACAGTAGTGCTTCAGTGGGTAATATTTGGAATAGAGTAACCATTTTAATGAGGTTCATTGAGAGCGATTCAGCAGGGAGCATTTCAGGTGTATTATGGCTTTTGTCTTGTCATGATACACGTCTCTATAACGTTAGAGAAAAAGCTACAGAGCCACACTCATCTCAGTTAAGAAAAAAAATTAAAAGCCAAAACAATAACCCAAAACCACCTTTTGAGTAAATTCTAGACAGAAAGGTAATAAGTATAGGCAGCATTGCATGTTTTTCAGAGACTTGATAAGTAAATACCATTTCTGTGGGTTAAATTTCCATCACATTTTTAACTGTCCCAATATTGATCACCCTACAGAGGAATGAGACTGAAGTCTGGTAGTTATTAGTATAAAGAGGGTCAGCTGCAGAGACTGGTACCTTGCAGAGGCTCTCATGGTAATGATGCTGCTATTTATAGATCCCCATTTCATTAGTTGCAGAGTTTCAAGGAAGAGATTTTCTCCAGGGGAAATGGATACTTGAAGTTCATTTTCTTCCTCACATTAAGGCAGAAACATGAACAACCTTCAGTGTAGGACATACGATTACAGTATTTTTGCAGGGGCATTTTATTCCCTAAATATATTTGCAACACTAAACGTTGTAAATTTAAAACATAATGTAGGAATTCAGAAATGTTAGTTGCCATTCTGGCTGAACGTTACTTTACACACTTTGTTTTATTGCCCTTCTTGTCATTTTTTTTCTTGTAAAAATTAGTAAATTTTGAGAAACTATGCAAAGCTGAGTACAACTATAACTGTATTCTCTTTTTAGAGTGCTCCAAGACCTGCAAAGGAGTTAACTGATTTTACAAAGTGCAGTTTCCAAAAAAATACAGATCTCTTACAGTGTCTTTTTGTATATATTTGTAATATAGGTAATTGTGCTTTCCTTCTTGAATTCTTGGCGTTTGAATTATTTTTTTCCCTTTAAGAGAATATTTACTTAGTATTCACTTAATTAGAACTGACTGTTTAATGTTTTCTGGGAGGGTATTTATGGTATTTTCTTTGCTATATTTGCATTCTAGAAATTAAGTCCCCCTGCCATTATTCGGTGAGCCTTTCATACATTAGAATGATGAATTGAAAGCAGAAATGGGAAAAAGACTGCAATGCAATGAAAATTTAATCAGCGTCTTCTGCTGCTTTAATAAGGCAAATAATTCTTATTGGCCGCTGTGTTAAGGTTTCTAATATTTAATTCATAACAAACCTTGCATTATTCTGCAGTAGCATCGACAGCTCCACTTTGCTGCCTGCCAACAGGCAACCATAAAAACTTAAAAGCAGATGTAAATGTCTAAAACAAGGAGAATGATTAGATCTAAGGCGGTCAAAAAAATCAACAATATTGTGAAAGAGTTTGATGGATCGCTATATTTATTTAGTGATGCAAAATTATATTAATTAAATTCACTTGAGCAGATTTTTTTTTTGGGCTTGGAGGTAACCTTCTACAAAGCATGGCCTTTAGTGCCTAAGGACTCTGAAAGAAAGCAAATATCAGTACAGTGTTGATAATGAGCTTCTTTAAACTGGACAGAAACTTTGCCATTAATACTAGAAGTATCTGGTTTATATTCCTGTGTATATGAATTCTCTCAGCAAATGCAGTGTTAAAATTGAGCGAATGGAATAAAATGTTTTATCTTCAATTAAAGCAGTTTGAGAAAAGCAGTAGCTTCCACAATCTCTCTAATTTTTGTTTGAAATGCCTTAAAAATTTGTCACAGGATTAAAGGGAGTATATGCTTTTATTTCCTAACCTGAATTTAATGATTCTGTAGATAATAGCATTCATCTTTCCAGTTTACCACCTAGATTATCCATATGTTTTGTGTTAGGTTATGTTGGGCGCTAAGTTTGAACTTGAAGAAATGAACAAAAAGATATTGTTACGGAGTACATGTAAACAGCCTGAATCATTCAAAAGGATGTGGGGAAGAGTATTTCTATAGTGTGAAGCCAGAGAAAATGGCAACCTGCCAAAGCTAGGTGCAAGCTCTTGTTACATGGAAGGGTTGGGCCTGTTCTCATTTCTTCTTGAAATGGCTTAATTGGTGTCAGCACCCCAGGGATAAAGGCCTCTAACACTGAAATCCACACCGATTCACCCTGTCTCTGCTCAGTGTAGGGAAACTGGTAACAACTGGTGGTGAATGAGGAGTGAACGGTGCTGTAACAATACTCGATGATGTTTGGGATGACAGAAATTAATACGCACTTGCTTGAAGAAAGCAATGATTAATGGCAGTGAGCACGGGAACGCTGTCCCTCCTTTTACTCCACTTTGATGGGGATTGAAAAGCAAAAGGCTGTTTTCATTCTCTGTAGAAAGCAGAGGTCACACAGAGTACATTATAGCAGTTTTTCCTCTGTTTTTTTTATTCCATAAATATTATGATAAGCATAGATTAGATTTTTTTTTATGAAAGCTTAAAAGGATATTTTATGTCACTTAAACATTGTTGATTATGCATAAAGAAATCACACATTCTTCTCTTCACATGTTAGATCATTTCCCTTCATGTCAGAATAATTAGTGTAATTAGGAATTAAAAAAGCCCACAAACATGCAGTTGTATTAATGCTGCTTACCATTTTGTAACGAATCAAAAGGGCTTAGTTTTCTAAAGACTGCTAGGACAGGATGGGGACAGGAATGTTGCCGGGGCTTTCACCTTTTTTCTGCCCCTCCTCCGGTTTCTCTCAGTGAATGTTTGACGTAAATATATTTTGCAAGGTACTTGCACTTGTCAGCAGCTTTCTTAGCCATTTGATAAAGATTCTTTATTCTACAAGAAAGCCTGAAATAACAGAACTGTACTTTGGATAATGAATTCTTCATCTGTGGAGAACTTTAAAACAAAGTACAGTGTTGGCATTTTTTTCTTTTGAGTGAGAAGGCTGATATATCTTTTGGATCCGACAGGAAGACATAAATTAATAGAGTTCTGGAGTTCAGTTTCTCATTAATAATCCATTTTGTCATGGTTCTTGGCATTGTCAGCCTAGTAGCTGGTTCATATTTTGCTAAAGGATAAAAGCAGATTATGTCTTGAGGCACAAAACAAGAATAAAGAGTTTATCGCCTTTTGGGGGAAACTACATGCTATAAGAAAAATATTGATTTGCAAAAAGTTTCAGTTTTTAGTTAGAAATACAGTGTACATTTTTCACAGGTAAAGCTTTTATTTTAAGATCTGAAATGATTCTTGGAACCTTAGGATATTAGAGTTTTAGATCATTGCTTTGAGCTGCCTTTGCTGATTATTTGCAGAGGTTTGTTTTTCAGGGACAGTTACAGTAGACTTAGGCCTGTTTTTATATTTTGTTTTAGAACTTTATACATTAGGATATAATTATAGTTCAAAAAGAAATTCAGAAAAATCACTATTTCCCTCTTTGCACTGGTAGTTCTAGATACCCCTCCCTAGTTTCCTAGATTTGGGATCCTTGACAGTTACTGTGAAGGCCACAGAGTTTTTAACTCTAAAAATCCAATCAATAAAATAAAATAAAACAGCCTTATTTCTAAATTGAAAATCCTATAATAACATTTTTTATGGCGGCTCCAGAAACATTATTTATAGACATTGAACCTGATCACAAGTTGTCATAAACGGCATCATTTAAAGTTGTTTGTATTTTAAAGAAATTCTTATAAAATTTAAAACACCACACACTCCCTGATATTCGATAGTATAGTACGGCCACTGGTGAACTGAGATCACACATTATTTAAGGGTAGAAAACAAACTGAAGGGAAATAGGTACAAATAACATCAGATTTTATTCTTACATTTAAGCATTTTTATTGTTAGTGTGTTATTACAAATCTTTTAGAGGCACATTCTTAGACAACTGAAAAATATGTTTAGTCTTTAAAACTTGGGACCAGTGCTGTCATTCCTAATTATCTCTGCTTTTTTTTGTTTGTTTATTCACTTTTAAATTTCCAAGTAATACATGTGGGTTGTGCAAAGTCATAAATCTAGAGATGATTGAGGTAACAGTTATGAGAAAAAGAGAACGATCTATCTAGGTTGTAAGATTGTTTA
Source organism: Phocoena sinus (assembly GCF_008692025.1). Classification (NCBI taxonomy): domain Eukaryota; kingdom Metazoa; phylum Chordata; class Mammalia; order Artiodactyla; family Phocoenidae; genus Phocoena; species Phocoena sinus. The sequence continues at coordinate 9,777,249 of NC_045768.1, read as the reverse complement.
GATGTAGGAAGGAGTATTAAATTCTGACCTAATGGGGCAAATACTGGGAGATTTTACTTATCTCCACTGAGAAGGGCTTATTCTTATTATAATTTGAAAATCTTAATGTTTTCAGTGTCTTTAAAGTTCATCATTGGGTAGAATTGGGCTAAGTTAGTACTGATGGTGGTATGCTACAAAGATTAATTTAGGAATGGAAGGATGGTATTTTCCTTTGTTTCCATTCTCTAGGAGACAGGAAGTTCCTAGAGGGCAGGTCTGTCTTTTTTTTTTTTTCCCTCTCTTTTCAAAGAGAACATGCTCAGTAGCTTATTTTTAATTAAATAAGTATATGCCTTCACACATTATCTGATGTCTATCTGCTGAATATATTAAACGTGATATTGCATTCTTCTACTCCTTTATATAGAAATTTATCTTAACTGTAACAGCTATATACAATATAAGAAAACTGTCACAGCTGCTTACCTGGATCTTAAGTAATTTATATGCAAATTATATGTAAAAGTTATTTATAGGGGCTTCCCTGGTGGCGCAGTGGTTGAGAGTCCGCCTGCCGATGAAGGGGACACGGGTTCGTGCCCTGGTCGGGAAGATCCCACATGCCACGGAACGGCTGGGCCCGTGAGCCATGGCCGCTGAGCCTGCGCGTCCGGAGCCTGTGCTCCGCAACGAGAGAGGCCACAACAGTGAGAGGCCCGCGTACCGCAAAAAAAAAAAAAAAAAAAAAAAAAAAAGTTATTTATATGTTTTACTTCTCCCATTATTATCATTAATAATAATGTTTATGCTAAAAAGAGAAAAATCTGTGGTGAAACTCTTGTTAACATGCTTGGAGTTGAATGAAGTTTTTACTTTAAAGTTAGTTATGTTAATACATAATCTGTTTCATGGCTGGGATGTATTTGTGTGTTTCCAAATAAGTAGTTTTGAATTAAGATGATTTAAGACTTGTTCTTCTATAGAGTTGGGAAGGACATTTATTTTAGTACATTACAGTGAAATCTAAAAGAGTAGATTTTGACAAGAGACATTTTGCTGACACAGAATATTTTGTTCATTTTGACTCTCAAATAAGTTCTTCTGTCATAATGATTGATTTATATTCATTTTAGGCTGTACAGTTTCATAACTGAGTTTTCTATCTATAAGGTACAGAGATCCTTGTTTAAGTTAATGGTAAATTAAATAATTATCTTCAAAGGTGACAGATTGGTCACATGTATTTGACTAGTACAAAGATTAACTTAAGATTAGTTAAATAAAAAAGTACTATGAATATGAGTTATTGAAATGATGTGCTAGTTTTAAATTTAGCATGATGGGGGGAACACAATATAGTAAGGTATCATTGACTTAATTGTGATAGTTTTTTGTCCTTTTGGACTTAGTTTTAATTCCATAACTTATCTGCACTAGTCATTGTTGAGCTATTTACTTCCTATTTTGAACCAGCCACTGATCTGCTGCTTCTCATCAGGTGGAAAACCCTGGGAAATCATATTTGGTATTCATTTGCTTTGTTGACTGTAACTCTTAGAGCAGTTTGAAACTGTTAAAGAACAAAACCCTAAATATTTGAAATGAAAGGCCATTGGAAGTAATTTTGTCATGGATTTTCTCATTTCTACCAAAAGACCATTTCAAGTGACCAGTGAATTTGGTGAAATCTTGAGTTAGATAGTAGCTCTGTAGCTGAGGTATATGTCTAAATCTCATTTGTTAGTAATATAAACTAATTGTCAAATATTTTGTTTCATGAAAATCATTAAGACATGGAAGACTTATGACTATTTGATTGATGAAAATTTTATTCCTATTTTGTCCTTATTCTTAAAAAGTCATATGATTAAAATATCTGTAATTTCTTCCATCTAATAGTTAATAAGTCAGTTCATAATCGCCTTTCACAAGTCTCTACACGTGTGGTACTCCAGAAGGCTGTAGAGCAGGGAATTTTTAATCCTTTTTGGTTATAGCTTCCTTTGTGAATGTGATGAAAGCAATGGATCCACTGCCCACTTCCTAGAAAAATACATGTACTCACAGAAGTTGGAATACAAGTCCAAGGAGTTTATAGACACCTTGAAAATTGTTCACGGACCCTTCATGGAGGCCATGGCCTTAAGTTTAAGAGCCACTTTTGTAGAGGCAGATTTTTTTAAAAACCATATTGTGTCCTAATTTGTAACGTCAGACCACTTTCTTCTTGGAACCCTAATGGATTTATTTTCTTACCAGTAGTTCTACAAACTACTCAGAGTATCAATGATTTCTGAGTCTATTGAATGTTTGGCTGTGTTCAAGTGAAAGAATCGGGAAAATGGAATAAAATAATTGCATGAAAGGGAAGAGCCAGCTAGCAATGAGATACAAGTGCTGGTAGACCTAGAAAAAAAAGGACAGGGAAGAAAAAAGGAGAAGAAGGAAATCTGACGTGAGTTGTTGAAGGACTTGTTTGGCAATTAGTATATGTTGACTTGTATTGTTTTACAATCTAGGTGTAGGATAAGCTCCTTGTAGGGCAGGGAATTTGTCTTATTGGCAACTCTTTTGCTCCCTGGTGCTCTATAGGGATTCAAGTTTTGCCACATGCTGGAATTTCTCTAAAATACATACAATTCTCATAATAAATAAAGTAGATGATCTTGAGTAGGAAACTGCATTTAATATGTTAAACTTTCCTATATGAAGACTTATGAAGAGAATATTTTAGGGTCTTGTGTACTTGCTCCTGGGGTATCTGACCTCACACAGATAATTGGAAAAGGGAAGAGTATTTTACTAGCCTATTCAGATCATTGTGGATATTCTTTCTGATAGTACACCAAAACTTGACAAGTGGTAGTTCCTTTTCTTTTTTTTAGTACACTATTAATTTACTTAATACACATTCAGCAAATGGTAGTCAAAGCAGAAATAGTGTTAAAAATAGACAAGTGTTAGTTTCTTAAAGGTTAGTTCAAATGTGGAATCTGAAGGCATATCAGTAAACTTTTCTGCTCTGTTTTGCTAAAATCTTTTGATCTACTTTGTACTTTGAATGGTTCTTCTACCCATGCATGATTTTGAAACATACCTTGGTCATTTGGAAAATACTGGTTCACTGAGTTATACATACCTTCCACTTAAATGTTAACACATTTCACTACACAAGATCAAAAAATTACATTTGTTAATATTACCACCAAACTCATCAGAAAAGTTTTTAAGTACTCGGAAGGTGTCACACAGTGGTGACACACATGTTTCAAAATTCTAATTTTTTCACCAAAGCTTGAATTTTATCATTGTCACCAAGACTGTAGTTGTTTTCTTTGAGGTAGCAGTTTTACTTAGTTCATTTTCCAAAAAATGTCTGCCAGATATCTAAGTTGAAATAATGATAGTTTGTCCATCTTTGTTTTTTTTTCTTAAGCTGCTGGTTCAGCTTGCAACTCAATTGTACAAGTGCTTTTCTTCATACTTAGTAAGCAGCAGAAGTACTTTCTATATAATTTCTATTTTATCACACAGAATATTAAAAAGATATGTACTCGAAGTGTAATTAAATTGACAATTTTTACTGTTTCATCAAGGACATTCTGAAGTGAAACTGACTTTTTTTTTAAGCTGCAGTGCCTGGTGATGAAGAATACAATGACTGCTAGTACAGTTTGGTTCCACTGCCTTGCATCAGTGCAAATGTCAACACAGTGAAAAAGGACAGTGATCTCTAAGTATTGTAAAAATAATTTAGAATTTGTGGACCCCTGAGAGGCTCTCAGCAAATCACAGGGGTTCACGGGTTACCTTTTGAGAATTGCAAGTCTATGTAAAGTGAACCACAGATAAAATATAACTTGCCCCAAGTCCATTATTTTATCTTCACTGAAAATATCTGTATGGAAAGATTATCTGAAAAGAAAGAGGTTTTTAGTTTGCTACTCCTGAAGGCAGCAGAATACATCCTTAAGTCATTATCGTGGTCCTCTGGGAGGATTTATTAAGTGCCTATACAAGCATGATGTTCTGTTGAATATTCTTCAAAGGTAAGACAGTTTTTGCCCTTAGAAAGTGGACCCTATATTCAGTCTTGACTGCACACATAAAAGCAAAAAGGACAGGCCAGTAGATGCACATTGGTTGAGTCACAGTTTTCCACACAGATCTAGCCTAAGCTTCCTGGGGTTCCTGAGCAAGGGACAGAGTGATTATTTACAAATTATGAGAGTTGGGCTGTGTGATTTCCGAGGTCTTGTTCAGCTTTAATATTTAACTAGAAGTGTTTTTAAAAGCAGAAGTGGCCTGTTTAATCAAATTGGTATAATTTGTGCTTATTGCCATCACATAGGTTAAGCGTTAATGTTGTTTTCACAGTATTGAAAGATGGAATGTGTAGAAGAGGAAATAGAGGGGACTTGTTGATGGAGAAGGCTTCTAGGAGCAAGTGGATTTTAAATGTCAGGGAAGAAGGAATTTGAAATGTAGGGAAATGAACATTGCAAGGTATTTAACATATTTCTGAGAAGTCTTTATTCTCTTTAGTAGAGAAGGAGAATTTGAGTTCAGAAATAAACCTAGGCCTGTAGATTGGAGAATCTGCCAGTGGTATGCCCAGATATTGCTATGTGTAGTATGAACTATTGAAAGATCTCCAAGGTAAAAAGTGGATCCGAACAAAAATAATGTTGGTTTTGTGGTTCTCTTAGCCCCATAAATTATATTTTGACAAGAGAGCTGTAATTTTTTTTTGAAGGGCAAAACAGTGTTTAGGCTTTTAAAAGTATTAATTTTTTTCTTTTCAATGAAAAAAAAAACTTACTATATTACCTTAAGGTATTTTCTGATCTTCCTTCTAACATTCTATAAAGAAGGAGTACTATTTAGTAAGGGAAAAAATCTCTCCCAAACTCAGGTGCTCATATTCGGTCTAATACAGTATTAAAATCCTTTTAGTTAAAAAAAAAAAAAAAAAAGAAGCTAGTTGGAGGGACTCAGTAAATCCTAGGAAAGTACTGTTGCGATCCTTAAAAAGGAGAGAGGGCTTCTGTGAAGCCATTTTGTGTTCAGGCAACTCAAACTTGGTAGGTGGAAGAGCTGCTATTGTGGCAATATTTAAGGAAAAAATACCCCAGAGACTATGTATTTTGGAAATATTTGACAACATTAGCAACATCAACTACTGACAAAAAAAAAAAAAAAAAGAACCACCTCTTTGGCAAATCTTTCACAGTTGTACCAAGAAAAGCAGCTTCATTGGAACATTTTCATAAACTATCATCAGTTATGCAGCAGCGGCTTCACAAATCAGAAATGATATCTTCAGGCACTGCTGTCAAGTGTTATTCAAATAATACCAGCCTCACATTTGAATAACAGCAGACATTTTGAATTAATTAATCAGATGAGATAGTCTAGGCCTTTTCTCATTAGTCTCTGGGTCAGGCTTGGGAAGATATATGCGTTGGTGATGATATACTTGTCTTTAATCATGATTTATGAAGATTTAGGATTGTGTGTGATTTGTCAAAGGTTCTGGGAAAAGGCTGGTGCATATTTCATTACCTAATCTGAGATTGATTTTATGATGCTAAGAGATATCACACTATTGTTCAAATGTGTGGGAAGTACAGGTAGACACAGCATCTCAGACTTTTTACTGGCTTATCTTTGCAACTGTCAAACAATGCTGTAAACTTTAACTGCTTGTAGTTAACAGTTCCTGCTTTAATTATAGGCAGATTTTTCATTCTGTCCAAAGAGAGAAGTTTCAATGCTTATTTAGCTAAAATGCATAGCAGACATTATAACTATGACCTGGTATGAATCATGGGCAAAGTTGGTAAATTTCATGGGTTGGTCATGGTGAAAACATAAAATTTCATGGCTTGTCAAAGATTAATAGAAAAATCCCATTAAAATGGTGCAAATAAGAAAAGAATAACAAGTAAGGTTACTCTTCTTACATGTTACCTTCCCTCTCAGGACTAATTTTATCAAAATTGAGATGCAAAATTGTATTTTTCTGTTATTTAAGCAACGTTAACATCCTATATTAAATGAAATCATGTATATGAAAATATCTAGTACAGTGCCTGGTATATAGTAGGTACTGCATATTTGCTGATTTTCTTTTCTCCTTTTCTACCCACTTTTCTTTCATTCAATTTAATGTTTAAAGCTTTGTTAGCATTGTTTAATCTTTTCTTTTTTTACAGTTTGAACTTTTAATCCTGCTGAGTCTTAATTCCTTGGAGAGTGTTTTATTTTGCAGAGAGGAGTGCGAGTGTGGGGAGCAGCCTGGATAACTAGGGAGGACATATTGTGATACTGAGTTCATGTGTGTCTGCTTGTACAATGTGTTTTATGGCAGCGGTTAGCTGGTAGATACACGAGAAATCAAATATTAACCTCTCAGTGTATATGAAGCATGTACTGCCTAATTCAAAGTGGATCTTTCTGTATCATCTACCTGCTGAGGGCAGTTACATATTTGTGATAAGTCGTGTCTGGTTTTCATTTCACTCTCAAGGAAACTAAAACGCATATTACGTGAAGAATTAAGGAGTAGTAAGATGATTTTCAACCTTGTCATACAAAATAAAAATTTACTTTTCTTTCCCGTTTTAGACAGATGATTGACAGGTATTTTTTAAATTGAAATGGTTGAGTTATGAATAATGATTAGTTCTTTTTCACATCTACGTTTTGGGAACAGGGTTAGTACTCCTAAAGCAACATTTGGCACATCTTAGCACAATTAGAAGCAGACAGTTCTAATTGATGTTCACTTTGGTTTTGGTATAATAGTTTATAAATAATAAGATGCATTGATATTTGGAGAGATACAGTACTTAAGAGTAGTTTAGGAGGCAGTTTGATGCAGAAGAACAATACTGGTTTTGGAATCCAGCAGATCTGAGTCCCACTTTTAAAACTGCTACTTAATTGATTTGTTACACTTAACTTTTCCTGAGCTTTAGTGATCTTTTCCCTAATGTGAGGCGACTAATATGTAGCTTTCCGGGTTGTTGTGAGAATTTGAGGTGAGTGTGTATGCAGTACCTAATGTGGTGTCTGGTATATCATAGGTGCTTAGTAAATTACAGCTATTGCTGTTATTTAATCTGTTCATTTATATCTTCAAGAAACATGTGAGGACTCACTAAATGCCAGTAACACAAGGTATCAGAGATACAAAGCAAATGCTTTCCAGTGAGAAATAGAGTGATATTTATAGATAGAGTGTATTTATGTGGATAAATACAAGCTGATTCATCAAGTAAGAAGAGGCAGGAGATGAGACAGGGATCACATCAATGAGGCTTTAATCTGTGTGGGTGAGTAGGGTCTTTATTTTGTGTTTTGGACAGTTACTGATGGGTTTAAGCAAGAGAATGACATGATCAGAGATTTTTTACATAGTTCACTTCGGAAATTATTGGAAGGAATATACTGGTTAGGAGGCTTTTGCAGGTCAGTGATGATGTGTTCTTGTAGTGGGTAATAGTGGGGATTAAAAAAGAGGGAATAATGGTTTTATGAAAACTAAAAAAAGAAGAGGAAAGATTAAATGGTAGATTAGAATTTTTTGGTCTCTCTTCATTTGACTGACTCCTCCTATGTATCCTCAGGATCTTAGCCTGGATGTCCTTCTTCCAGGAAACCTTTTTGACCTCCCCCAAGCCTGTGTTAGCTGCTTATTTTATGTGCTCCGATAGCATTCTGTTTTTTCACTTCTTACTGTGCTTAAGACACTGTATTTTAATTATGTATTTAATTTTGTGTTGCCTTCAGTAAATTGTGAACTCTCTGAGGGCAGAGATATTGTGTTTTGTTCATCATTGTGTCACCTAGCATGTAGTAGGAAACAGTCAATGTCAATATGTTGAAATGAATTGAATGTAGTATGTGAAGGAGAAGGAGAAAACAAGGACGTCTGTTAATTACTTCTTCCTTTCCAATTCAGGTGCCATTTACTTTATTTATTTCCGCATTGACCTGGCTAGAACTTCCACCACCGTGATGAAGAGCATGGTGAAAATGGACATCCTTGTCTTGTTCTTGATCTTAGAAGGAAAGCTTCCAGTGAATTGAATATTGTGGTAGTTGTGGATTTTTCGTAAACGCCCTTTATTATGTTGAGGAAGTTTCTTTCTACTCCTAGTTTTCCAAGTGTTTTCATTATGAAAGGATATTGTGTTTTGTCAAATGCTTTTTATGTGTCAATTGAGGCAACCATTAAAAAAAAACTCTGTTTATGTGATATATTACATTGATTGATTTTTGTATATTGAACCACCCTTGCATTCCTGGGATAAATCCCACTTGGTCATGGTGAATAATCCTTTTAAAATGCTCTTGGGTTTGGTTTGCTAGTATTTTGTTGATTATTTTAGTATCTACATTCATAAGGGATACTGGTTTGTAGTTTTCTTTTCTTGTGGTAACTTTGGCTTTGATATCATAATAATACTTGCCTTAAAGAATGAGTTAAAAGTGTTCCCTCCTCTTCTATTTTTGGGAAGAATTTGAGAAGGATTGGTGTTAATTCTTCTTTAAACATTTGTAGAATTTACCAGTGAGGGCATCTAGTCCTGGCCTTTTCTTTGAAGATTTTTTGATTTCTTTTTCAATCTCCTCACTTGTTATAGATATGTTCAAATTTTCTATTTCTCCTTGAGTCAGTTTAGGTAATTTGTGTGTTTTAAGTAATTTTTCCTTTTTTTTCTAGGTAATCTAATTTGTTGGTGTACAATAATTTTTAAAAATTTCTGTATGGTTAGTACTAATGTTCCTACTTTCATTTCTGGTTTTAGTTATTTGCATCTTCTCTCAGGTTTTAGGCTAACTAGAGTTTGTCAACTTTGTTGATCTTTTCAAAGAACTAAAATTTGGTTTAATTGATTCTATCGTTTTTCTGTTCTCTATTTTTAAAATCTCCACTCTAACCTTTATTACGTCCTTCTTTCTTCTAGCATTGGGTTTCATTTGTTGATTTTCTATTTTCTTAAGGTGTGAAGTTGGGTTACTGATTCGGTCTTTCTTCTTTTTTGATGTAGGCATTTACAGATATATTCTGAGTACTGCTTTTGCTGTATCTTGCAAGTTTTTGTATATTGTGTTTTCTTAAGTATGTCTTATACATTTTTGTTCCTCATTCCATTACCTGCTTCTTTTGTGTTTGATTGTTAAAAAATTATTTATTTACTTATTTAAGTTTTGGCTGCATTGGGTCTTTGTGGCTGCGTGTGGGCTTTCTCTAGTTGTGGTGAGTGGGGGCTCCTCTTTGTTGCGGTGGCTTCTCTTGTTGCGGAGCACGCCACGGGTTCTAGGTGTGCAAGCTTCAGTAGTTGTGGCACGTGGGCTCAATAGTTGTGGCTTGCAGGCTCTAGAGTGCAGGCTCAGTAGTTGTGGTGCACGGGGTTAGTTGCTCCGTGGCATGTGGGATCTTCCCAGACCAGGCCTCGAACCCGTGTCCCCTGCATTGGCAGGCAGATTCTTAGCTACTGTGCCACCAGGGAAGTCTCTAATTGGTTTTTTGTAGTGTACCATTTTGACTCTCTTCTCATTTCCTTTTGTGTATATTTTTTAGATATTTTCTTACTGGTTACTGTAGGGATTACAATTAATATCTTAAGTTTATGACACTGTGATTTAAATTGATGTCTACTTAGGTTCAATAACATACAAAACTCTACCGCTATACAGCTCCCATCTTTGTCCTTTATGTTGTTACTGTCTTAAATTACATCTTTATACATTTCATGCTCACTAAAATAGATTTATAATTTTTAAAATGCATTTGTCTTTTAAATCATATAGGAAACACAAAGAGGAATTACAAACCAAAATACAGTAACGTTGGTTTTTATATTTACCTGTGTAATTACCTTTACTGAAATTCTTTGTCTCTACATATGGCTTTGAGTTACTGTCTAGTGTCCTTTCATTTCAGCCTGAAGGACTCCCTTTAGCGTTTCTTTAAGGCAAGAACTACTCACAATGAAATCCCTCCACTGCCTTAGAATGCCTTAATTTCTTTTTCATTTTTGAAGGATAATTTTACTACATATAGAGTTCTTAGTTGGCACTTTTTTTTCCCTTAGCACTTTATGTATATCATACCACTACCTTCTAGCTAGCCTTCATGGTTTCTGATGAGAATTTTGGCTGTTAATGTTATAGAGGATTTTTTTGTACATATGAGTTGCTTCTTTTTGCTACTTTCAGCATTCTCTCTTTGTCTTCCAGTGTGGCTCAGTGAGGATGACTTTGTGTTTATCTTTCTTGGAGCTTATCGAACTTCTTCTGTGTGTAGCTTCATGTCTTTTATCAAACTGTGGAAGTTTTTGGCCATTATTTCTTCAAATATTCTTTCTGCCCCTTTCTGTCTCTCCTCTTTTTCTGGGACTCCCATTATATACATGTTTATATATTTAGTGGAGTCCCACTGGTCTCTTAGGCTCTTTTCATTTTCTTTTCCTTTTCTTCTCAAACTGGATAATTTCAGTTGACTATCTTCAAGTTCTGTGATTCTTATGTCTGCTCAAATGTGCTATTGAAACCTTTGAGTGAATTTTTCATTTTGGTTATTATATTTTTCAGCCTCAGAATTTCTGTTTATTCCTTTTTATAATTTTTTTTTTTCCTTTTTATAATTTTTATCTCTATTGATAGTCTCTGTTTGTTGAGACATTATTCTCCTGGTTTCTTTTAGCTCTTCGTCTTTAGCTCTTCAGGTATATTTAAGACCGTTTATTTAAAATCTTTGTTTAGTATATTCAGTGTCTATGCTTCCTCAGGCACAGTTTGGTTAATTTCTTCTCGAATGTACCATAGTTTCTTGTTTCTTTGATTGCTTTGTGATTTTTTTTTTGCTTGTTGAAAACTGAACATTTTGAATCATATAAAGTAGTATCTCAGGAAATCATGGTCTTCTCCTTCCTCAAGGAGGGTAATGGTTGCTTGCTGTGGACTCTGACTCTTGTTTGTTTAGGGATTTTTAAAAACTATTTTTGTAAAGCCTGTGTTTGTTATTTACGTGCTCTGAAATCTCTTCCTTTAGTTTGTGTTCAGCTAGTGTTTTGATAGACATTTCCTTTAATGCCAGGAGGAGCCCCCCCAAAAAAGAAGGAAGAGGTGGAGGAGAAAATCATTTCCCAGTGTTTGCTAATTGTCTCTGTTCGGGGCATCCCTTCATCTGTTAGCTAGGCTATTTGCAACTGTGCCTTAGTCTTTACCCACTGCTTGTGCTGAGATTAGAGATCAACCAGAGGTGAAAGCTTAGGTATTCTTAGGTCTCAGAGCATGTGTCCTGCCCTTAGCATTCACATGACTTTCTAAATTCTAGTGTATGTGGTGCTTTTGAATGCCCTAATTTCCCAAGAAACTTTCTCCCCAGCATTTTCTCCCAGGTTTTCTGTGCTGTATTGTTTCCCTCAACTATCATCTTTTGCCCCTGCTGGCAGCAGGTTTTTCCTTTTTCTTTCTTTCTTCCCCCCTCCCCCTGACTTTTTTTTTTTTTTAAAGAATGTCTCCTTTTGCACCATGAGTGAGTTCTAAGTTAGGTGAAAGAGATAAGCACCTTGCATTAGTCCTTCAGGCAGCCCCCATACAGGTCAAAACAAACAGAGTTCTCTGAGAATAAGATCTGCCCTGCTTTCTCCAGAACCAGGGACTCAGTGTTTGCTTGTTTGCTGTAAATTTTTGACTATTTTAGAGTTCTGAAAAATTTGATTCTGACAGCTTTTGTTTGGTTTTTCAATGTTTCTGTGGAAGGACTGGCCCTTGGAGCTATTTACTCTTGTCTGCTGATCTCACTCTTGAAAGGGAGTTAAGTTTTGAGTTTGTGGTGCCTATGGGAAGGCCCTGTCTACATGTTCTACAGGTAGTTAGAGATAAGAATTTGAATCTTTCTTTCTTAGGGAGGAGATCTGAGCTATAGATAGGGATTGGGGGGTTATCAGTTTATTGTGGAAAAATGCATGAGTGGATAATATCATCAGAGAGGCTCCAGGGAATCTCACCATAGAGAAAACCACAGTGAAGGCAGAGAACTAATGGTTACAAACTACAAGGAAAACCAGGGGTCTGTGGTAGAGTGAAAACTAAGAAGGTATAGTTGCAAAGAGAGGAGAATGATATCCACTATGAAGATGAAACTTCCCCAGTAAGGTAAAACTGAAACAATGTGTCCTTATCATAAATTGTTTCAATAGAACAGTGACACTTGAATGAAAAGAGGAGGTGAATTGGATGATACTTAGAAGGTAATGCAAGGTTAACATAGATTGTAACATTAGTATATACTTGGGGATTTTTCTTGGTTGATGGGAGAAAAGGATAGGGGTGAAGTGGATTATGGGGCTTTGTTGTAAGAATAGTTAAGATATTCAACTTTATAATCCATTGTGAATAGGTAAGAGGGTTAAGGCAGAGGGATTTGAGGATTGGTTGACTCAGACTGAGGAACAGGTGGAGTGGGAGAAAGGGACTGAGGCGGTTGGCAGAATAAGAGACTGTGGTCACAGAATGAGACGTTTGAATTTTACTTCAGAGATAGAGCAGTTCCAGGTGATGAGTGATAAAGTCCAGGATGTGGCCCTAGGAGGTGGTGAGTCAAAGTGAAATGGAGCTTAAGGTTATTAATTTTTAAGGTGGTCAAAGAACTGTAAGGCTAAGAAGATATTGGCTGAATTTCTTATGTTCTCCCTGAAGTCAGCCTAATAGCATGATTTGGGATGGAGAGGAAGACTGAGCTTTGCGCTAACATTTTTAATGAATGTGGACAATTATTAATATTAGTTAATGAACAACAGTGGATGCAGCCTTTCCAAGTTAATTTTTCTTAGATAATTAGTTGTTTCCTATGGAGATAAAGCTATGGTCAGTTTATTTGGAAATAAGCAGTTATTAAGTTAGGAAAATGAAACCCATATAAGCACTTTTCATACCATTAATTTATTCTGCAAACATTTACTGGATGCTTTTTCTTGACCTTGAAGTTGCTCACAGCCTGGGGGCGGGGGGCAAACATCTAAGTAGACCATTGATATAGTGTGCTAAGTGTCATTCATAGTAGAGTAGTGGTCTCACGTGGGATAGATCCCAAAATCCATTGGGATGGGCAAGAAACCATCAAAACGTCTACTTAATTTTTTCCATTTCACTGTATTTACTTTCTTTATAGTTTTTAAAAATTAATTAATTAATTTTTGGCTGCGTTGGGTCTTTGTTGCTGCGCGCGGGCTTTTCTCTAGTTGTGGTGAGTGGGGGCTCCTCTTCGTTGTGGTGCGCGGGCTTCTCATTGCAGTGGCTTCTCTTGTTGTGGAGCACGGGCTTTAGGTGCATGGGCTTCAGTAGTTGTGGCATGTGGGCTCAGTAGTTGTGGCTTGCGGGCTCTAGAGTGCAGGCTCAGTAGTTGTGGTGCATGGGCTTAGTTGCTCCATGACATGTGGGATCTTCCCGGACCAGGGCTTGAACCTGTGTCTCCTGCATTGGCAGGTGGATTCTTAACCACTGCACCACTAGGGAAGTCCCTTTATAGTTTTTTAATGCAAGAGATTTAAGACAATATAAAAAGTGTAGATAACATAACAAATATCCATATACATAGCATGTAGTTTAAGAAATAAAATATTACAGATGCAGTTGGAAGCTGCTTCTTCCATAATCCCATCCTCCTTTTTCTTTTCTCCTTCCTCCTCACACTGAATTTGGTGTTCATCATTCACATGAATTTTTTTTCAGTTGCATGTTTTGAACCTTATAAAATTGTTTTTTATACTGTTCTCATCTTTCTGTGATATGCTTTATTCCCACTCAACATTGATTTTAAGAATTTTCAATATTGATACATTTAGCTCAAGTTCATTTATTTTTCCTGCTGCATAGTGTCCCATAGTATGACTATTCTTTCTTAATTTTCCTGATGGTGGTTGCTTAAATTGCTCTAATTTTTCATATCTTAAAACTGCTGTTATAAATGTTCCTTACACATATTTTTGAGCTCAGTTATCAGTTGTTTCATAAGCAATCAACTCAAACTTATAACAGCTTAAAACAGCAAATATTTATCATCTCACAGTTTCTGTGTGTTAAGCATCTAGGCACAGCTTAACTGGGTGCCTCAAGGTTAGAGTCTCTGACAAGATTAAAATCAGGTGGCAGCAGATCCCCAGTCATCTCAAGGCTTGCCTAGGGTGGGATCTACCTCCTTGCTCACTTACATGGCTGTTGGCAGGCCTCAGATCCTCACTGACTCTTGTCCAGAGGCATCCTCCTTACGTGGCCTCCATAGGGCAGCTTACAATATGGCAGCAGGCTTCCAGCAGAGTGGACGAGAGAGGGAACCCAACGTAGAAGCCACAGTGTATTTGTAACCTAATCTTGGAATCCCATCACTTCTGCCATATTCCTTTCTGTAGGAATGAGTGTGAATAGCAGGAGGTGGGATCGTGCGAGGCGTTCTTAGAGGCTGCCTACCACACTGGTTCATAGGGCACACGTTATTATCAGCTTTACTAGATGTTGTGAAATCTCTTCCTGAAGTGGCTGTTCTAATTATACTTTACTAGAAAATAAGATTTAAACTTCACTAATGTTTAAAATAGGAATTGGCATGGTGGCTTGTGTTTTAGAGACTTCTTTGTTACTTAAAGTATTGATATTTGGTATTGGGAAGGAATATTGGGAGTTGCTGGTTTGTTTTGATGTATTGCCAGCTTGTGTTACTGGTTGGGAGTATTTGTATATTATGTTATTTAGGTCTAACTTAATTTTAAATGCTTGTGAAATGGACACGTTATCTAAGAAAGATCTGCAAAGAAACACATGGATTGACATAAGAGGAATAATACAAGTGTGTGTTAAGAAAATGGGAGAACTGATACTTTTACTCTTGGTTCTAGCTCTTAGCTGTGTATGAGGGAAAATTAATTATGATGTATAATGTTTGACAGGAAGTCAGTGAAAACATAAAAATCACAGAGACCATTTCTTTTATAATTAAATTATAATATTTATAATTTTTATTTTTGTACTTTATAATTTACCACTGTTGTAACAATAAACCTTACCCTAATTGTATACTATTGTGTAAGATACTAGCTAATAATAGTAGTACATGCACATTTTATATATTTAAATTACATAAATATATATTGGGGTACATGATTGAATTTGTAGACTATTTTACTTAGAATCCTAGAGGTATGAAAAGAATACTGGAGTAGGAGTAAGGAGGACGGAGCAAATGATTGTCTAAAGAAGTTAGGAAAGGCTTCACAAAGGAAGTAGATTTTGATGTCCATCACAAAGGACAGAGAGGAATCTAAATGGCAGAAAAAGAGTAGGGAGGACATTTTTGATAGAGGAAGCAGCATTTACAATGGAATAGATCCTTCAGGGTATAACTTTTTTTTTTTTGCCGTACGCGGGCCTCTCACTGTTGTGGCCTCTTCCGTTGCGGAGCACAGGCTCCAGATGCGCAGGCTCCGCGGTCATGGCTCACGGGCCCAGCCGCTCCCCAGCATCATCTTCCCGGACCGGGGCACGAACCCGTGTCCCCTGCATCGGCAGGCGGACTCTCAACCACTGTGCCACCAGGGAAGCCCAGGGTATGACCTTTTGAAGAATAATAACTTCCCTAAGTGGTTAGAGTGAGGATTGTGGGGGAGGTGAAGGAAGATGAGAATGGAGGTGGCCAGAATGTAGGCTCTGTATAGCTAGTAGAGATCAGTTAAGGAGGACATTGGCATGATCCACTGGAACTAAGGAGTTTCTTAGTTTTCTGATTGGAAACTGGCTACTTTGGTATTACAGTGCTATCCTTTAGGTCAAGACTTCAAAGGCCAGCCTCAGTTTACAGCTCCCAGTGATGGGGAACAATGGTTTACCATTGAGAATTTCAGACTATTGTTTTTGTTTTTCATAAACAAACAATTGAGAGGAGATAAATTTTATTATTATTCTTTAAGCAGCTTTACTGAGGTGTAATTCACTTAAACTGCGCATATTTAAAAATTACAATTTGGTAAATTTTGACATGTATATACCTGTGATTCCATCACTGCAATTAAGGTAATGAACACATTCATCACCCCAAACTTTCCTTTGTGCCTTTTAGATGAAGTTTTAAAAATTTAACACTATATTAACATAAGTATTTGTGAAATAAAATCATTCTTGTAGAGAATTTAGTGAGTGGTCACATTTTAAAAGCTTTCTGTTACAAAGAACTAAAACATGCACAAACTAGAGAGAATAGTGTAACAGACTTTCATGTGCTTATCACCCAACTTCAGTGTGTGGTAGTGTTTTAAAGTTTACTATGATGCTTATACTTTTTGCTTTCTTACAAAAGTAGTGCTTTCAGGGGCTTCCCTGGTGGCGCAGTGGTTGGGAGTCCGCCTGCCGATGCAGGGGACACGGGTTCGTGCCCCGGTCTGGGAAGATCCCACATGCCGCGGAGCGGCTGGGCCCGTGAGCCATGGCCGCTGAGCCTGCGCGTCCGGAGCCTGTCCTCCGCAACGGGAGAGGCCACAACAGTGAGAGGCCCGCGTAACGCATAAAAAAAAAAAAAAAAAAAAAAAAAAAAAAGTAGTGCTTTCTTACAAAAGTCTGAGCGTATGAATTCTTCATTTTACAAATGAGGAAATTAAAACCTGGAGAAATTGAATCAATTTTTTTTTTTTTTTTTTTTTTTGCGGTACGCGGGCTTCTCACTGCTGTGGCCTCTCCCGTTGCGGAGCACAGGCTTAGGACACGCAGGCTCAGCGGCCATGGCTCACGGGCCCAGCCGCTCCGCGGCACGTGGGATCTTCCCGGACCGGGAAATGAACCTGTGTCCCCTGCATCGGCAGGCGGACTCTCAACCACTGCGCCACCAGGGAAGCCCCGCAAAATTTTAAATTATGGAAATGTTGGAGTGGAAGGGGACGAAAAAACATATTTTTTACTCCTGTGTATGTGAGACCCTTGCTACTCAAAAGTGTGCTCTGTGGACTCGCAGTATGACCATTACCTGGGAGCTTAATAGAACTGTAGGTTGTCATGCCCCATCCCAGACATACTGAATCAGAAATTGTATTTTAACAAGGATTCCAGGTGATTGCATAACATTAAAGTTTGAGAAGCATAGTGCTAGGGCAGATTGCCTCTTTGGGCAACAATGAACTTTTAGAATTAAGAATCTTTCTTGAACTGAGGTAGGTAAAATGGAAAAATATAGAAACCTGACTTTAGTTACTGCTTAGTTTCTCTTATTGAATGATGGCTCATATAATACTATGAGAAGATAATATTTTAGCTTTCCCTATGTCACCATTTTCAATTTATAGAAAAAAAAGAGATTCTGAGGATAAAATAACAAATAAGTACTCTAAACAATTATAATTACCCATTAATGCCTTTTGCCAGGATTATGTTTGGTCTGTGAAGAGGAAGTAGAAGCCTTATGGCTATTTTTTTTTTTTTTATAGCTCCATAAATTGATAAAACAGAGCAAAACCCAGAGTCTCTCCCACCCTCTCATTCCACAGATAGCAATGCTGGGCAACCAGAAGGCAGAATTAAACACTGTTGAATGTGTATACCAAGGGAGGACCTCATGTTGTGTTCAATCTAACTGGCTAGGAAACCCTTCCATTAGCCTCTTCCTAATGTTTGCACTGAATGAGCCATCACATTTTGAAGGCAACACTGACTGAATTCAGTATTGATGCATTCACTTACCAACTTTTCTGCCTCTGGCAGAACAGTCTTTTACTAATGGTAGTGTACAAACAGCAGCCACTGGCTTCATCCTCATTCTAAAGGAAATGTTGTAATATTGCTTCTATTGCCATATCCCTTATATGTACGAGCCCCATTATAATTCTGTTTTTTGTGCCTGTGCTCCAAAAGCATTTTCTAGATCATGGTTACTTGTTAATGGAAGCCGTTTTGGTATGGTCCCAGGTAAAAACCTGTGCAGGATTGAAATGTGTTCTGAGGTATACTGTGTTAAAGTAAGATACTAGTATCTTAACAAAGAGAAAATATCAGTGCTGTTCTTTTGACTTGTAATGTTTTCACATATATCACTTAGCTGGTGTTATCTTCAGACCTTTATGGAGAATGATTTGGCAGCTGAAGAAACATTTAGATTCAGAATTTAGGAAAAGAGGTTTTTACTATTCCTTTTTACTATTATATTCTTTCTGATGAAGGCATATGCTCTAGAGCTAACCAGTAAAATAAATGATTCCAGTTTTACTAGATCTTGAGTCCTCAGAGCCTTGTATGTAGTCAAACAATCGTATATAACATGTAAACTACCATGATTCCCATGATGCCTTATTGGATCTAAAGAAACCCATAGGGCTTCCCTGGTGGTGCAGTGGTTAAGAATCCACCTGCCAATGCAGGAGACATGGGTTTGATCACTGGTCCAGGAAGATCCCACATGCCGCGGAGCAACTAAGCCCGTGCGCCACAACTACTGAGCCTGTGCTCTAGAGCCCACGTGCCACAACTACTGAGCCCATGTGCCACAACTACTGAAGCCTGCGCGCCTAGAGCCTGTGCTCCGCAACAAGAGAAGCCACCGCAATGAGAAGCCCACGCACTGCAACGAAGAGTAGCCCCCGCTCGCCACAACTAGAGAAAGCCCGTGTGCAGCAACGAAGACCCAACGCAGCCAAAAATAAATAAATAAACAAATAAAAAATAAAATCCATCCATTAAAAAAAAAAGAAACCCACATATCAGATCCCATAGTATGTTAATAGAGGGCTTTACCCAGTGGAATTATTTCACTGGCATTGACACTATGAGACTGTGGACCATTAACAATACAATTTCCATTTTAATGCTAATGGAAATTAAAAAATTTTTTTTTAATGTAAAATAAATCTTTAACATATAAAGACCCGAATCAATTAAAATAATTTACTGAAGTGCTATCACTTTTAAGCATTATATTTGAGCTTATGATATGAGAGATATAAAAACATGCCATTTGTACATATAGTGAGCAGTTGTTGAAAGTTTGCGTCTTCACTATTTTGAGTATGAAGGACTAAGAGTCTTCTTGCATGTTCTGGATTGTCTTTACTTAATTTCAGCCTTAACTCTTTTAAAAAAAAATTTTTTTAAACATCTTTATTGGAGTATAATTGCTTCACAATGGTGTGTTAGTTTCTGCTTTATAGCAAAGTGAATCAGTTATACATATATTCCCATATCTCTTCCCTCTTGTGTCTCCCTCCTTCCTACCCTCCCTATCCCACCCCTCTAGGTGGTCACAAAGCACCGAGCTGATCTCCCTGTCAGCCCTAACTCTTAAGCTATAAAATCCAGTTTGTGCTTTTGTAGTGTTCTACGTGTTTGTTTTCTTTTATTTGTGGTTATATAATTAGTAATATGTAGTGAAAATATGGTTAGTGTGGGAACAACTCAAATTAAAATTGTAAACTGGACTTGGCATGTATTCATTTCACTACCCAGGGTTAAAGTCCAGAGCCACAGATAGTGGATCTTCACCTTTCTCTCCTGGTATTTTAGCTTTACTGATGATTTGAAACCATAGCAGTTAATATGCTTTAGCCTTTGCTTTTACAGACGAGAAATGGATCTCATACTTATATCACCAGGTTTCAAAACTGTTTACACTGAGTGGGATGGTTTACTACCTCAGGGGTAGTGCATTAAGCCTGTTGCTCTTGAGAATCCATTTTCATCTCTTCTCACCAATTGCTGGGACAGATATGACAAACCTTTAAAGTTGAGTGGAAATTTTCTGTGGGGCGGGCTGTTGTATTAAATTGTTCCTTGCCACCACCATGGATGTTGTAAAGACTTGGAAGTGGGTATTCTATGGCTAAGAAAAGAGATATATTGTTTGTGGTTGGGAGGCTGTAAGGTCTAATATATAGGGAATAGTTTTCTTCCTATCTGCTTATTATTTCCTTCTCCTTTAAATCATAACTTGAGTTCATCTACTCCAAAGAGATTTTCTTGATTAACTAACACCAGAAAGCGTTAGTTAAAGTCTTAATTGTGTGTAATGCTGTGAGAGGCTTTGTTTAAAGAGAATTGCATAGTTATGTATAATTTCTAATTTGCACCAGTATATTCTTATATTTAGGTTTACTATATTTAAAAATTTAGATTTAGTGTGTTTATCTTGAGTGTTGTTTGCAAGGGATAGGGATTGCCTAATTAATATGGTAACCACTCCCCAATAATTCTTAGTTGAAAACCCCATGTTACCATTATGCTAATGACCATTCATTTGTCTCTTATTTCTGCTCATTTTTTAAATTAATAGAATTACAATAATATAGTGACTAAGAAAAATGTTATGAGATATTAATAGTTAATGTCAAAAGAAAAAATACGTAAAATAAGCTTTGAAATTAAATAACCACCACATTAAAGAGGTTGGATTCTGTTTTAAGGACTTATTTAGAGTAAAAAGTAGAGTTTTGAAATGAGGCAGAAGTTTCCAGTAACATTTAAATTACTTAATCAATAAATATTTTTAAATGAGGGCTCCTTTACCTGCTGAAATTAGTTATTACATGCTCTAAATGATACACTGAAGACACAAGAATTCCTTCTGGCTCAACTTTTCTCTCATTTAACTTTAGTTTCCAGAATGTCCTCATTTAGAATTTGTTAATAGCTCATGGATTTGGTCTCTTAGTTACTTTACCTCTACTCAAGGTAAGTTATTTAATTTTTAGAAAATCAGGGCTTCCCTGGTGGCGCATTGGTTAAGAATCCGCCTGCCAATTCAGGGGACATGGGTTCAAGCTGTGGTCCAGGAAGATCCCACATGCCACAGAGCAACTAAGCCTGTGTGCCACAACTACTGAGCCTGCGCTCTAGAGCCTGTGAGCCACAACTGCTGAGCCTGCATGCCATAACTACTGAAGCCCGCGTGCCTAGAGCCCGTGCTCGACAACAAGAGAAGCCACCATAATGAGAAGGCCGCGCACCTCAATGAAGAGTAGCCCTTGCTCGCTGCAACTAGAGAAAGCCCACACACAGCAACGAAGAACCAATGCAGCCAAAAATAAATAAGTAAAAATAAAAAAAAAAAGAAAATCAGATCAACACACTTAACTATGTTTGTAAAGATCAGGAATTCTTAAGGAGAATTTAATATGCTTTCTTTTCCAGTTGTAGATACATAAGAGATCACAAGCAAAACGTTAAGATAACAACAGCAACAAAATTTTTCTGTAGAATCAAGAAATGCCCCTCCAGAATACACATCCAGGTGCGAGGTAGCTTTTATTTATCACAGTCTCGAAGAGAAATAGCAACTAATTTCACTTTTGTTGACCCTGCTGCTGATTCACAGATTTCCATGCAACTTTTCACAGTATATTTCTGGGGAACAAAGTTAATTGTAGTCTAAATGCAGACATATATTTCTGTATATTAAGCAAGTATTTTAATACATTATTATTACTTGAGCTAATAACAAGTAGTCATCTGTCAGTGAACTAAACAGGTACAAAGTTCACAGTAATTCTTACATAGCTTAGTAATTACCCAGGCAGCTTATTAGAAAAGCTGTTTAAATCTAGGATTATGAAATACACTGATGGCTCTTTTACTCCCATGGAGTTTCAAAGGATTGTTAATACATTTGTCTATAATTATACACAAGTTCTCAGAGTCTTCATTAGTGAAATTTATATTCTAAGCCAAAATTGATATCACTTATAAATTGTACTGACTTCTTGCTCCCCCACCCATCCCCTTGATGTTAGTTGTTAAACTTAACATTTCTGTCTTTCCCTTATTTCTCTCTCCCCGTTTCTTTAAAAAAAAAAAAAATCAGAATAGTGTGGCAATCATTTATATTTGATTTGTTTTTCAACAAATATTTGCCAAATAAATTTCTTTGGGTTCTGGAAACCTCTTGAGGGAAGAGGGTATAAAGAGATGGAAGAGAGAATAAATTAACTCCATAAAAGCAGAAACTTTAATATGTTTTCATTTTCTAATTATTGTTCCATTATGTCATGCCTTTATGTGTTCCTGGAAACACATACACATGCATTTACCATAGCAGCTGTGGTAGTTAATGGACTCTTAAAAGTCATGTTTGGCTATTACTAAACAAATATGTATTTGTTTCTTTCTAATGAAATTACCTTTAGCTGCCATCTTTAAAAAAAAAAAAAACCAACCCCCAGTTTGTTTAGATTATTGTAAATAACATATACGTATATAATGCTTTAGTACTAATTTTAAAAAACGACTATTGGAACCAACTTTACTCTTCTAAGGTTTTATTTCCATTACTAAAAATACTTAATTTGGTATATTTACATTTAGCTTTTTTATCTCCTAAGGTATTTTCAGTTGTTTATCTCATGCTACATGCCTCCATTCTGATATTAAATCACCTGTTGGCCCCAACTTATAAGTTTCGATTATTTCTTTGTTCTTCTCTATTAAGGCAATACATTTTAGATCATGATGCTAAATGTAGATGATCAGAAGTGACATTGATGAAAGAAGCAAAAGAGTTTTTCTGCCTTAGGAGGGGCTTGTCTACTACTTAAATGTGAACATTTTTCCCCTCTAAAATATTGTTTCACTACCTACTGTCTGTTTTCCTTACTGAGTCATCTTTAAGCATTATAGTGTAGGCAAGATTTTCTTTTCCTGAGCATGGATATAATTAGATGAGGACACGTAGAGCAGTCTGAATGTTAACAGATAATTCTCCATTTTGAAAGGCATATATGATCAAGTTTATAGAATGGGATAAAAATGTCATGAGCTAGAATTTAGTGGTAATTTTCTATGTGTTTATAACATCTTTGACCCACAGAACTGAGTTTTCACATTCTTTTTTTTTTTTTTTTTGCGGTACGCGGGCCTCTCACCGTTGTGGCCTCTCCCGTTGCGGAGCACAGGCTCCGGACGCGCAGGCCCAGCGGCCATGGCTCACGGGCCCAGCCGCTCCGTGGCACGTGGGATCTTCCCGGACCGGGGCACGAACCCGTGTCCCCTGCATCGGCAGGCGGACTCCCAACCACTGCGCCACCAGGGAAGCCCTCACATTCTTTTAAATCAGGGAGAATTATACTCATTAAATTCAATTTTGTCTAATTTTTGTCACTTTTTTTCTAGGATGTATACATTCAGTATATTTTTCTTGATTCCTTCTTGGGAGGCAGAGCTTCACAAATTAAGCAATTCCATTGTTTCAGTGGTATTTATTACTATTGTCATTGTTAACTCCAGTTATTGATACAACAGTAATAACTGTTATAATACTAAATGCTGCAAGATATTTGAGGTTAAAGCTGTAATATAGACCATCAGATCTTAACAACATGGTATTTGGTTCCTGCTTTAACTATGGACTCAGCGATGCTTACTGATAGAGCTATTCCACTTCAAAGAAACATCAGAGAAATTTACACTGAAAAGATAAAGAAGGGGGTGATGCAATAAAAGAGCTTGAACATGCAGATAATGAGAAAAAAGCTAAATTAAGCTGGTTACGGGTTCCTATCTCCAGTTCCTCATGGAATGATGTAGGGTATAAATAGTTATTTAGGTGAATACTTTGGTGGTATATATTCTGCTAAGAAACTCTGGGCAAGTCTTACATTGTAATGTTGATCCAGAAAGCAGTTCTTTAATATATTAGTCTTATAACCCTAAGTAATATGTTCTAGCAGTAATTATGCCAATAAAATGCGTATTTGTATTATTTTACTGATTTAGTAACTTACCACCTGGAAAACTCTAGAAGTTGGCATATCTGCTGTTCTAAATACAAGTCTGTTAACCAGCACTACCCCAATGCCTTTGTAAAACAAACTGGTTGGAATGGCTGCTGCTATTGGAGAGACTGGTTTTTTCCTGGGGAAATATTTTTTCTAGTTTCATGGGATGTTTTCTAGTAATAATCATTTCAGCATGTAAGTTTTGTCCTTTTTTTCATTTAAAGGTTTTACAGGAACACTAATCTGAGCACCAGGAATTAATATAGGCATTCAGTGAATATTTGTTGAATTAAATTTACACAGCTCCTTCTATTTCCTTATAAGCTAGATAAAATATGTTTTGTATATATTAATATTAGATTAATATGAACAATAAAGTACCTTGACTGTGCTTTCTATTTTAAAGTATCTCTCTGTTTGCATCCTTCTGACATTTTTTCCAGGCTTCAGGCTGCTGAATTAGGCTTGCTGTGTCTTCAGTCAGCAAAATTCCATTGGTGTATGTGTCTACACGAGATACAACACTTTATTCTAGCATGGGAGGAATTTTCCAGTCGTTCTCCTATTTTTCATGCCTACAACTCTGCCTTCCTTTTTATTTATTTATTTATTTTTTATTTTTTTGCGTTACACAGGCCTCTCACTGTTCTGGCCTCTCCCGCTGCAGAGCACAGGCTCTGGATGCGCAGGCTCAGCGGCCACGGCCCACGGGCCCAGTCGCTCCGCGGCACGTGGGATCCTCCCGGACTGGGACACGAACCCGCGGCCCCTGCATCGGCAGGCAGACTCCCAACCACTGCGCCACCAGGGAAGCCCTCTGCCTCCCTTTTTAAATTAAATTTTTTTTTTAATTTTTAAAATTTATTTTATTGACGTATAATGGATTTACAATGTTGTGTTAATTTCTGCTATACAGCAAAGTGATTCAGTTATACATATATTCCTTTTCATATTCCTTTCCATTATGGTTTATTACATGATATTGAATATAGTTCCCTGTGCTATACAGTAGGACCTTGTTGTTTATCCAGTGTCCCTTTTTTTTTAAATGCAGTTTTGAGAATGACCAAGTAAAAGGATTTCCTTTGAATATGAGTGTTTGATTTCCAGATGTTTTATTACTTACCATAATTTTCTCCACTATTAACAAAAGACCATAAAATTACAAACACATAAGAAACTGCTGTTCCTGATAAAGGTTTGTTGCAGAAATTTCTCTCCTTCCTCTTGTAATAAAATTAGTGATGTATGTTATTGTGTAGTATGTTTTCTTACATTCCATCTCTTTGTATTTGATACTGATAAATTCTCCAGCATTTCCCCTCATAGCAGGCATGTGTTCTGCAAAATGACCTCTTCTGAGCTCACATACCCTCCGTTTTTTTAAAAAAAATTAGTCTCTTCCTCCCTATCTATGTATCTATGCACATATATAAAATGTACAAAGGGACAGATATATAAATGTATATGCATAATCAGAGTATTTTCTTCTGAACTGTATGTCAGTTGTGACGTGATGCTCTGTTGACACTGAAAACTTCAGTGCATATTTTCTAAAGACAAAAATACTGTCTTTTATAGCCATAATATAATTATTAAAATCAGGAAATTAACAATGCTATATTTTTATCTAATCTGTAGGTCTTATTCAAATTTAATCAGTTTTCTCACCAAAGTCTTTTACAGTAAAAGGAAAAAAGGTTATCCTTCAGCACTCAAAGTAGGAACATGAATTACCTTTAGTTTTCATGTCTCTTTAGTCTCCTTTAATCTGGAACAATTCTTTAATCTTTTTTTTTCTCATGACATTGACATTTTTACAGAATATAGACCATTTATTATAAGATATTCTTTTAATTCAGGATTTTTTTGATACTTGCAATTAGATTATTACACATTTTTGGCAGGAACATCACAGAAGTGATGTTTTGTTCTTCTCAGTGATTAGATCAAGAAGCACATGATGTCTCTGTCACTAATATCACTGGTGATATTAACTTTGATCATTACCCTCAGGTTTTTATTTTATTGAGGTATAGTTGACATACAATGAACTGCAGTTCATCTGAAACATTGAAAACTGCACATCTCTCTGGGTAAAGTTAATGACCTTAGAGCGTAGCCTCAGAAATTCTCTGAATTACAGGAAGTTTATGAAATGTAGGGGCGATGTGCTAGCCTGATTTGTCAACAAAGTCACTGTAGGTTGTAATGTTATAAGGGGATGAATAACTGCTGTAAAAGAAGAGCAGACACTCTGACTTTGTAGTCTTTATGTAGACTGAGTGTTGGGTGTTGGGCTTCTTTGTTGTGACCATGGCCTTTAAAATGTAGCTTCCTCTTCTGTTATATTTGCTGTCATGAGTTGTATTAGTAGCTCACTGTCAGATCAGTCTTAGGGATTAAAAAAAAACTATTATAGATAAAAGTTATAGACTGTGTATAAGGTAATCAATTTATAAATTAAACTATAATTTATTCAATATTAGTTAAGAATTAGTAACATTCTTTGGTCTGTAGGTTTCTTGTAAGAATTCATAAAAATTAGAATTTCAGAGTAGGAAGAGATTTCAACTGTCTTTCTAGAGTTTTCCAAGCTATATGAGATAACAAGCTTAGCCTTCCGAGCAGCTGAGCTGGCCCTGGAATACCTAGAGCCCTTGTGTTGGTCACCTATGGCTGCAAGTAGTCTTGTCTGTTTATCCTAGTGTGCTGTACACATATTATCCTTTTCTACCGACAGCACGACATGAGGGGATAAGGAGGCGCTGACTATCCAACAACCCATTTAATCTTTGAATCTTCTCTGCTAAATGATGATTCATCCTAGTAATTTATTTGAGAAAAACTCGATATCAGTCTGTATGCCAGTCACTGTGCTAGATGTAAGGAATATAGCAGCAAATAAATCAGATAATCTTCTACTTACTGAGCTTTTACATGCTATTGGGGAAATAGACAAAATCCAAGTAAATGAATGATTGAATGAGGTGCTATGCATGAAATGAACAGAATGATGAAAGAGATATTAGGTGAGGCCACTTTAGATGGATTGTTCAAAGGAGATATTTTTGAAGCAGTATCATTTGACTGAGACTGGGATGGTTAGAATGAGCAGGCTTCAAAAGAGCTATAGGAGAAGAACATTCCAGGAAGAGGGACTAACAAATGCGTAGGCCTGGGTGCAGGAAAGGATTCAGTGTATGTGAGGAAAAGAATGGATGCGTGGGTGGCTAGAGCATAATGTAGGAGGAGGGAAGAATGGTATGAGATGAGGCTGGGGCGATGAGCAGGAGTCAGATCACATAGGGGCTTCTGGGCCTAGTGAAGAATTTGGATTTTATTCCAAAGAACAATGGGAAGCCTGTGAAGGGTTTTTTAATATATTTTTTTAAACATCTTTATTGGAGTATAATTGCTTTACAATGGTGTGTTAGTTTCTGCTCTACAACAAAGTGAATCAGTCATACACATACATAAGTTTCCATATCTCCTCTCTCTTGTGTCTCCCTCCCTCCCACCCTCCCTATCCCACCCCTCCAGGTGGCCACAAAGCACCGAGCTGATCTCCCTGTGCTATGTGGCTTCTTCCCATTAGCTATCTATTTTACGTTTGGTAGTGTATATAAGTCCATGCCACTCTCTCACTTTGTCACAGCTTACCCTTCCCCCTCCCCATATCCTCAAGTCCATTCTCTAGTACGTCTGTGTCTTTATTCCCATCTTACCCCTAGGTTCTTCATGACATTATTTTTCCTTAAATTCCATATATATGTGTTAGCATACAGTATATGTCTTTCTCTTTCTGACTTACTTCACTCTGTATGACAGACTCTAGGTCCATCCACCTCACTACAAATAACTCAATTTCGTTTCTTTTTATGGCTGAGTCATATTCCATTGTATATATGTGCCACATCTTCTTTATCCATTCATCCAATGATGGACACTTAGGTTGCTTCCATCTCGGGGCTATTGTAAATAGAGCTGCAATGAACATTTTGGTACATGACTCTTTTTGAATTATGGTTTTCTCAGGGTATATGCCCAGTAGTGGGATTGCTGGGTCATATGGTAGTTCTATTTGTAGTTTTTTAAGGAACCTGCATACTGTTCTCCATAGTGGCTGTACCAATTCACATTCCCACCAGCAGTGCAAGAGTGTTCCGTTTTCTCCACACCCTGTCCAGCATTTACTGTTTGTAGATTTTTTGATGATGGCCATTCTGACTGGTGTGAGATGATATATCATTGTAGTTTTGATTTGCATTTCTCTGATGATTAATGATGTTGAGCATTCTTTCATGTGTTTGTTGACAATCTGTATATCTTCTTTGGAGAAATGTCTATTTAGGTCTTCTGCCCATTTTTGGATTGGGTTGTTTGTTTTTTTGTTATTGAGCTGCATGAGCTGCTTGTAAATTTTGGAGATTAATCCTTTGTCAGTTGCTTCATTTGCAAATATTTTCTCCCATTCTGAGGGTTGTCTTTTGGTCTTGTTTATGGTTTCCTTTGCTGTGCAAAAGCTTTGAAGTTTCATTAGGTCCCATTTGTTTATTTTTGTTTTTATTTCCATATCTCTAGGAGGTGGGTCAAAAGGATCTTGCTGTGATTTATGTCATAGAGCGTTCTGCCTGTGTTTTCCTCTAAGAGTTTGATAGTTTCTGGCCTTACATTTAGGTCTTTAATCCATTTTGAGTTTATTTTTGTGTATGGTGTTAGGGAGTGTTCTAATCTCATACTTTTACATGTACCTGTCCAGTTTTCCCAGCATCACTTATTGAAGAGGCTGTCCTTTCTCCACTGTACATTCCTGCCTCCTTTATCAAAGATAAGGTGACCATATGTGCGTGGCTTTATCTCTGGGCTTTCTATCCTGTTCTATTGATCTATATTTCTGTTTTTGTGCCAGTACCATACTGTCTTGATTACTGTAGCTTTTTAGTATAGTCCGAAGTCAGGGAGCCTGATTCCTCCAGCTCTGTTTTTTATTCTCAGGATTGCTTTGGCTATCTGGGGTCTTTTGCGTTTCCATACAAATTGTGAAATTTTTTGTTCTAGTTCTGTGAAAAATGCCCGTGGTAGTTTGATAGGGATTGCATTGAATCTGTAGATTGCTTTGGGTAGTAGAGTCATTTTCACAATGTTGATTCTTCCAATCCAAGAGCATGGTATATCTCTCCATCTATTTGTATCATCTTTAATTTCTTTCATCATTGTCTTATAATTTTCTGCATACAGGTCTTTTGTCTCCTTAGGTAGGTTTATTCCTAGATATTTTATTCTTTTTGTTGCAATGGTAAATGGGAGTGTTTTCTTAATTTCACTTTCAGATTTTTCATCATTAGTGTATAGGAATGCCAGAGATTTCTGTGCATTAATTTTGTATCCTGCTACTTTACCACATTCATTGATTAGCTTTAGTAGTTTTCTGGTAGCATCTTTAGGATTCTCTATGTATAGTATCATGTCATCTGCAAACAGTGACAGCTTTACTTCTTCTTTTCCTATTTGGATTCCTTTTATTTCCTTTTCTTCTCTGATTTCTGTGGCTAAAACTTCCAAAACTATGTTGAATAAGAGTGGTGAGAGTGGGCAACCTTGTCTTGTTCCTGATCTTAGAGGAAATAGTTTCAGTTTTTCACCATTGAGGACGATGTTGGCTGTGGGTTTGTCATATATGGCCTTTATTATGTTGAGGAAGGTTCCCTCTATGCCTACTTTCTGCAGGGTTTTTATCATAAATGGGTGTTGAATTTTGTTGAAAGCTTTTTCTGCATCTATTGAGATGATCATATGATTTTTCTCTTTCAATTTGTTAATATGGTGTATCACGTTGATTTGCGTATATTGAAGAATCCTTGCATTCCTAGAATAAACCCCACTTGATCATGGTGTATGATCCTTTTAATGTGCCGTTGGATTCTGTTTGCTAGTATTTTGTTGAGCATTTTTGCATCTATGTTCATCAGTGATATTGGCCTGTAGTTTTCTTTCTTTGTGACATCTTGGTCTGGTTTTGGCATCAGAGTGATGGTGGCCTCGTAGAATGAGTTTGGGAGTGTTCCTCCCTCTGCTATATTTTGGAAGAATTTGAGAAGGTCAGGTGTTAGCTCTTCTCTAAATATTTGATAGAATTCGCCTGTGAATCCATCTGGTCCTGGGCTTTTGTTGGTTGGAAGATTTTTAATCACAGTTTCAATTTCAGTGCCTTTGATTGGTCTGTTCATTTTCTCTTTCTTCCTGATTCAGTCTTGGCAGGTTGTGCATTTCAAGAATTTGTCCATTTCTTCCAGGTTGTCCATTTTATTGGCATAGAGTTGCTTGTAGTAATTGCTCATGATCTTTTGTATTTCTGCAGTCAGTCATAACTTCTTCTTTTTCATTTCTAATTCTATTGATTTGAGTCTTCTCCCTTTTTTTCTTGATGAGTCTGGCTAATGGTTTATCAATTTTGTTTATCTTCTCAAAGGACCAGCTTTTAGTTTTATTGATCTTTGCTATCATTTCCTTCATTTCTTTTTCATTTATTTCTGATCTGATCTTTATGATTTCTTTGCTTCTGCTAACTTTGGGGTTTTTTTGTTCTTCTTTCTCTAATTGCTTTAGGTGCAAGTTTAGGTTGTTTATACGAGATGTTTCCTGTTTCTTAAGGTAGGATTTTATTGCTGTAAACTTCCCTCTTAGAACTGCTTTTGCTGCATCCCATAGATTTTGGGTCGTCGTGTCTCCATTGTCATTTGTTTCTAGGTATTTGTTTATTTCCTCTTTGATTTCTTCAGTGATCACTTCGTTATTAAGTAGATTGTTTAGCCTCCATGTGTTTGTATTTTTTACAGATCTTTTCCTGTAATTGATATCTAGTCTCATAGCATTGTGGTCGGAAAAGATACTTGATACAATTTCAGTTTCTTTAAATTTACCAAGGCTTGATTTGTGACCCAAGATATGATCTATCCTGGAGAACGTTCCATGAGCACTTGAGAAAAATGTGTATTCTGTTGTTTTTGGATGGAATGTCCCTTAAATATCAATTAAGTCCACCTTGTTTAATGTATCATTTAAAGCTTGTGTTTCCTTATTTATTTTCATTTTGGATGATCTGTCCATTGGTGAAAGTGGGGTGTTAAGTTCCCCTACTATGAATGTGTTACTGTCGATTCCCCCACCCCCCCTTTTTTTTTGCTTTGCAGTACGCGGGCCTCTCACTGTTGTGGCCTCTCCTGTTGCGGAGCACAGGCTCAGCGGCCACGGCTCACGGGCCCAGCCGCTCCGCGGCATGTGGGATCTTCCCTGACCAGGGCACGAACACGTGTCCCCTGCATCGGCAGGCAGACTCTCAACCACTGCGCCACCAGGGAAGCCCTCAATTTCCCCTTTTATGGCTGTTAGTATTTGCCTTATGTATTGCGGTGCTTCTATGTTGGGTGCATAAATATTTACAATTGTTATATCATCTTCTTGGATCGATCCCTTGATCATTATGTAGTGTCCTTCTTTGTCTCTTCTAATAGTCTTTATTTTAAAGTCTATTTTGTCTGATATGAGAATCGCTACTCCAGCTTTCTTCTGATTTCCACTTGCATGGAATATCTTTTTTCATCCCCTCACTTTCAGTCTGTATGTGTCTCTAGGTCTGTAGTGGGTCTCTTGTAGACAGCATATATATGGGTCTTGTTTTTGTATGCATTCAGCCAGTCTGTGACTTTTGGTGGGAGTATTTACTCCATTTACATTTAAGGTAATTATCAATATGTATATTCCTATTCCCATTTTCTTAATTGTTTTGGGTTTGTTATTGTAGGTCTTTTCCTTCTCTTGTGTTTCTTGCCTAGAGAAGTTCCTTTAGCATTTGTTGTAAAGCTGGTTTGGTGGTGCTGAACTCTCTCAGCTTTTGCTTGTCTGTAAAGGTTTTAATTTCTCCATCAAATCTGAATGAGATCCTTGCTGGGTAGAGTAATCTTGGTTGCAGGTTTTTCTCCTTCATCACTTTAAATATGTCCTTCCACTCCCTTCTGGCTTGCAGAGTTTCTGCTGAAAGATCAGCTGTTAACCTTATGGGGATTTCCTTGTGTGTTATTTGTTGTTTTTCCCTTGCTGCTTTTAATATGTTTTCTTTGTATTTAATTTTTGATAGTTTAAAATGTGTCTTGGCATGTTTCTCTTTGGATTTATCCTGTGTGGGACTCTCTGTGCTTCCTGGACTTGATTAACTATTTCCTTTCCCATATTTGGGAAGTTTTCAACTATAATCTCTTCAAATATTTTCTCAGTCCCTTTCTTTTTCTCTTCTTCTTCTGGGCCCCCTATAATTCGAATGTTGGTGCGTTTAATGTTATCCCAGAGGTCTCTGAGACTGTCCTCAGTTCTTTGCATTCTTTTTTCTTTATTTTGCTCTGCAGTAGTTATTTCCACTATTTTATCTTTCCGGTCACTTATCCATTATTCTGCCTCAGTTATTCTGCTATTGATCCCTTCTAGAGTATTTTTAATTTCATTTATTGTGTTGTTCATCATTGCTTGTTTCGTCTTTAGTTCTTCTAGGTCCTTGTTAAATGTTTCTTGCATTTTGTCTATTCTATTTCCAAGATTTTGGGTCATCTTTACTATCATTATTCTGAATTCTTTTTCAGGTAGACTGCCTGTTTTCTCTTCATTTATTAGGTCTGGTGGGTTTTTTATCTTGCTCCTTCATCTGCTGTGTGTTTTTCTGTCTTCTCATTCTGCTTATCTTACTGTGTTTGGGGTCTCCTTTTTGAAGGCTGCAGGTTCCTAGTTCCTGTTGTTTTTTGTGTCTGTCTCCTGTGGCTAAAGTTGGTTCAGTGGGTTGTGTAGGCTTCCTGGTGGAGGGGACTAGTGCCTGTGTTCTGGTGGATGAGGCTGGATCTTGTCTTTCTGGTGGGCAGGTCCACGTCCTATGGTGTGTTTTGGGGTGTCTGTGGCCTTATTATGATTTTAGGCAGCCTTTCTGCTAATGGGTGGGGTTGTGTTCCTGTGTTGCTAGTTGTTTGGCATAGGGTGTCCAGCACTGTAGCTTGCTGGTCGTTGAGTGAAGCTGGTTGTTAGTGTTGAGATGGAGATCTCTGGGAGATATTCGCCGTTTGATATTACGTGGAGCTGGGAGGTCTCTTGTGGACCAGTGTCCTGAAGTTGGCTCTCCCACCTCAGAGGCACAGCACTGACTCCTGGCTGCAGCACCAAGAGCCTTTCATCCACTCGGCTCAGAATAAAAGGGAGAAAAATTAGAAAGAAAGAAAGAGGATAAAATAAAATAAAGATAAAATAAAGTTACTAAAATAAAAATAATTATTAAGAAAAAAAATTT
The DNA here is from genome assembly GCF_008692025.1 of Phocoena sinus. Taxonomy (NCBI): domain Eukaryota; kingdom Metazoa; phylum Chordata; class Mammalia; order Artiodactyla; family Phocoenidae; genus Phocoena; species Phocoena sinus. The sequence continues at coordinate 9,744,192 of NC_045768.1, read as the reverse complement.
TTTTAATTAAAAAAGAAAGAAAAAGCAAACCAACAAACAAAAAAACGGACGGACAGAACCCTAGGACAAATGGTGAATGCAAAGCTATACAGACAAAATCTCATACATATATACACTCACACAAAGAGGAAAGGGGGTAAAAATAATATATCTTGCTCTCAAAGTCCACCTCCTCAATTTGGGATGATTCGTTGTCTACTCAGGTATTCCACCGATGCAGAGTACATCAAGTTGATTGTGGAGATTTAATCCGCTGCTCCTGAGGCTGCTGGGAGAAATTTCCCTTCTGTTCTTTGTTCACACAGCTCCTGGGGTTCAGCTTTGTATTTGGCCCCGACTCTGCGTGTAGGTCGCCGGAGGGCGTCTGTTCTTCGCTCAGACAGGATGGGGTTAAAGGAGCAGCTGATTCGGGGGCTCTGGCTCACTCAGGCCGGGGGCAGGGAGGGGCACGGAGTGCAGGGCGAGCCTGCGGCGGCAGAGGCTGGCGTGACGTTGCATCAGCCTGAGGTGCGCCATGCCTTCTCCCTGGGGAAGTTGTCCCTGGCTCACGGGACCCTGGCTGTTGCAGGCTGCACAGGCTCCCGGGAGGGGAGGTGTAGATAGTGACCTGGACTTGCACACAGGCTTCTTGGTGGCTGCAGCAGCAACCTTAGCGTCCCATGCCCGTCTCTGGGGTCTGCGCTGTTAGCCGCGGCTCTTGCCTGTCTCTGGAGCTCCTTTAAGCAGCGCTCTTAATCCCCTCTCCTCGAGCTACAGGAAACAAAGAGGGAAGAAAAAGTCTCTTGACTCTTCGGCAGGTCCAGACTTTTTGCTGGACTCCTTCCCAGCTAGTCGTGGTGCACTAACCCCTTCAGGATGTGTTCACGCCACCAGTCCTCTCCCTGCGATCTGACCGAAGCCCGAGCCTCAGCTCCCAGCCCCTGCTCGCCCCGGTGGGTGAGCAGACAAGCCTCTCGGGCTGGTGAGTGCCGGTCGGCACCGATCCTCTGTGCGGGAATCTCTTCGCTTTGCCCTCCGCACCCCTGTGGCTGCGCACTCCTCCGTGGCTCCACAGCTTCCCCCCTCCTACATCTGCAGTCTCCGCCCGGGAAGGGGCTTCCTAGTGTGTGGAAACCTTTCCTCCTTCACAGCCCCCTCCCGCTGGTGAAGGTCCCGTACCTATTCTTTTGTCTCTGTTTATTCTTTTTTTCTTTTGCCCTACCCAGGTACGTGGGGAGTTACTTGCCTTTTGGGAAGTCTGAGGTCTTCTGCCAGCGTTCAGTGGGTGTTTTGTAGGAGTTGTTCCACGTGTTGATGTATTTATGATGTATCTGTGGGGAGGAAGGTGATCTCTGTGTCTTACTCTTCTGCCATCTTCCCCCTCTCCCAATCCTGTGAAGGGTTTTGAAGGCATAACCTTTGGTAAGATTCTTAACCTCTTTAAACTTAAGTTCCTAATCTAAAATGTTTAACAGTGTGTTACCTACCTTAGGGCTGTTGTGAGGCTTACGTAATTGAATTCGTGTGTCATTGTCTAATTAGCTCTTAATAAATATTCTGGATTACTATTAATAGAACATATTTTCTATTGTAGGGTAGTGGTAGTTCATCAAACTGTTCTCATTATTAAATATCCTTAAAGGGCTTCCCTGGTGGCGCAGTGGTTGAGAGTCTGCCTGCCGATTCAGGGGACACCGGTTAGTACCCTGGTGTGGGAGAATCCCACATGCCGTGGAGCGGCTGGGCCCGTGAGCCATGGCCGCTGAGCCTGCGTGTCTGGAGCCTGTGCTCCAGAACGGGAGAGGCCACAGTGGTGAGAGGCCCGCGTACCACACACACAAAAAAAAAAACTTCAAGATTGTTTAGTTCTGTGCTTATCAGTCAAGTTTTTTATTATTTATTTGATTTCCTAAGTACACTAGGAGTAGAATGAAGTTTCCTGAGTAGAATATATTAGTATGTTAACAAAAGAGACATCTTTTTTAAAAAAATAATTAATACATTTTTATTCTGGTTTATATATCAGTGTTTTATAAATTGAGCTATTAAATCTCATCTCTGGGTATGTGAATAAGGTCTACTTGTGGATCAAGTCTAGATAAAGTCCAGATATAGATAAAGTACTTTCCTGACGTTCAAGACAAAATAGGAGATTCTGAATGGTGATAAATCATTACATACATACAATGTTTACTTTCAAACCTTCTTTTGTTATCTACAATTATAAAATTTTCCAGTGGAAAATCTAAAAAATTGTTGCTTGACAGAATCGTAAGTAGTACCCTTAATATTTTTTTCTGCAACTTTAAAGTTACAATCTATTTTAATTGTTCATGGAAGTTATGTTCCATAAAGTTGCCTTGAATACTGAATTAGTGAATCTTGAACCATTGCTCTTAAGGAAAATATGGGGTTAGGTTCCTGTGAGTCTCTGGTCATAACTTTTTCAAATTCATCAATGCATAACCTTGTTTTATGTGTATTTCTGTTTAAAGTCACTTATTTAATATATATTGTTGATACATTAACATTGAACTCGTGGCCAATAGGACTATAACTCATGCCTAAATAAAACTTTTCTAATATACATATTTTCTCTGTAAGGATCCTCACATTTTTCTTGTACTTAGGAATTCTAGACAACATTTCAGTACTTTGCTTGGGGCTCATTTAAAATAACGAAATCGGGGCTTCACTGGTGGTGCAGTGGTTGAGAGTCCGCCTGCCAATGCAGGGGACTCAGGTTCGTGCCCCGGTCCGGGAGAATCCCATGTGCCGCGGGGCGGCTGGGCCCGTGAGCCATGGCCGCTGGGCCTGCGCGTCTGGAGCCTGTGCTCCGCAGCGGGAGAGGCCATGGCAGTGAGAGGCCTGCGTACCACAAAAAGAAAAAAACCAACCAACCAAACAAACAAAAACAAATAAAATAACGAAGTCACCAGCAAGAAGCATAAAAATGTGAGAACATTGACTAAGTAAACTGCAAAAAGGACTCTTGCTAAAACAAGAAGAGAGCTGAAACAAGAAGGTGGAGCATTGCCCTCTTCAGCGTCAGCTGAGAACATGCATATCTGGCAACTCAAAAATGTTCTCCACTCTGCACATATACATATCTGCAAATGACTTCTAAAGTACCTGAGTATTGATTTTAGGGTTACAAATAAACTTTACTAATTAGGTGAATTTGTAACTGCAGATTGATTATAATTGTTTTACTTTTGGAAAACAATTCATTTAAAATTTATTTCTGGATGGGGAGATGTGGTATGGACTAACATTTGATTAGTTATTCTTACATTATTTTTTATCTTGATACTGATTTTTTTGGTAAAAACCTGTGGTCCTAGCTATTTTCTTTGTAGCCATTTGGTTCTCTTTGTAGCTATAATGCACCTGTACTTCTGAGGATAGTCTTAAGTTCTTTACATTCTTGAAGACAGTTACCATCTCAATAAAAAAAAAAACAAGGAAAAAGGCAAATAAACTTTAAAACTTAGAAGACAAAATAGAATGTCTATGACCTCATAGTAGGTTCTCTTAAACGGAACACATAAATCACATCTAAAAGGAAAAGGTTGATAAATTATCATTAAGTTACTTTCAGTGACATTAAAGTGAAGAATTCTGTTCGTCAGTATAAACTGTAAAGAAAATGAAAGTATAAGCCACAGAGTGGGAGAAGATACTACAATGTAGATCACTGTAAGTGATTAATATTAGGATATATAAAGAACTCCTACATTTTATTAAGAAAAAGACAACCTGATAGAGAAATGAACAAAAAGCTTGGTTACTTTATGAAAGAAGAATTATAAAGAATACAGTCAGTTCTGTTGTAATGCTTACTTTGAAAATGTGAGCGTTCCAGTGCAACTGATATATTAGGGAATAATTTGGGCATGATGGAAATTTCAGTTTGCTTGTGTGTGATTTCGTCCTTGAGAAACAGTAGGTGAATGCAGAAAAGTACACCCAGCTGAGATGCCACATAGGAATACGCAAAATGCCCACACCTCACACATCTTTCAGCTACGTCACTCAGTTCACTGAGTGTGTTACAAACCACCCCCATCCCGTCAACATGTAGTGCTAGAATTTTCTGTCTGATTTCAGATAACTGCTTCCATCATTTGACAGTAACTCAAAAGTTGCAGCCTTTGCAATGCCCAGTTCTTTAAGCAAACTTCAGGTCTTTTTCAACGTAGTGTTTATTGTAGTATTTATGTATTTCTTAATCATTTAGCATGTATAAAACTTGGCTCTCTTTATTAGATTCCTACCTTTTTAAAAAACCATTGACCCCCTTTCCCCCGTAAGCTCTGTGGTTTTTATTGCACAATTTTGCATAGCTCAGTGATTCTAGAGAAGCATATGTTGTGTTATAGCAGAACTGACTGTACATACACTATGATTCCTTTTATATAATGTTCAAAGACATGTAAAACTCAACTTGTATATGAATATGATAAAAATCTAAAGGGGATCAAGGGAGAGGGACAAGGATGGTATTGGAGAGTGGCGCCCAGAGTTCTTTCAAAGATAATGTTAGACTGTGTCTTCAACTAGAGAGCAGGTACAGTGGGTAATGGTTGCTTATTATTTTTGTACCATATATATATTTTACTGAGATAATTCACACACCATACAATTCACACACAAAGTGTGTATAATTCAGTGGTTTATTCTCAGAGTTGTGCAACCATCCCTGTGGTTTTAGGACACCTTTGTTACCCCAAGAAGAAACCCCATACTCATTAGCAGTTACTTTCCATTTCCCCCCGAAACCCCAGTCCTAGGCAACCACTAATCTCCTTTCCATTTCTATAAATTTGCCTATTCTGCACCTTTCACATAAACAGAATCATACAATTTGTGGTCTTTTGTGACTGGCTTTCATTTAGTAGAATGTTTTCAGGTTTCATTCATATTGTCACATGTATCAGTGCTTCATTTCTTTTTAAGGCTGAATAATATTTCAGGGATATACAATATTTCATTTATTCATTTATCAGCTGATGGATATTTGGGTTGTTTCCTCTTTTTGGCTGTTACAGTAATGCTGCTATGAACATCTGTGTTCAAGGTTTTGTGTGGACATGTTTTCATTTCTCTTGAGTACATACCCAGGAGTGGAATTGGTAGGTCATATGGTAACTCTATGTTTAACCCTTTGAAGAACTGCCAGACTGTTTTGCACAGCACCTGCACCATTTTGCATTCCCACTAGCAGTATAGCATACATATACTGTATATGTTTTCCTTATGTCTACTCAGTACATTTTTAAAAAGATAAATGGGACAATTCAAGTGGGTTGCAATTTTTTCTCTGTAAGTAGAAATGTTGGAATGACAGACTCTCCAAAGGTTGGGTGTAGGGATCCTATCAGATGATAAACTCTAGTTCAACATTTGGAGCTCTGCATTACTGGACCTTTGTAGAACCCTGGGTTAATTTGTGAAGTAAGAAAACCTTGTCTTCACCAGACTTCCCATATTCTAAACCTCCCTTCACTTATTCTTCTAGGTGCTTCCTGATTTCGTGCTATCCCTCTGAAAGCGTAATTGTACACATTCCCTAATCACCACTCCCTTCTCTTTGCTTTTATAAAGCTTTCCACTTTCTCAGTGTTTGTTTCTGAGACAAGTACTCTATACTAACTTACTCTTGACTGATGTTAGGTTAATGTTTTACAGTTCTCAAGGGATTTATAATTTGAAAGACAGTTTTGTTCAAAGAATATATTTTATGGTGTAATTTTAAGCTGCTGGGCAGGAATGAGTAGATACATGCATTTTGTGTGTGTGTGTGTGTGTGTGTGTGTGTGTGTGTGTGTGTGTGTGTTGGGGGTGGTGGAGGGGAGGGATAAGTAGCTCTTTATAGTAACCAGTAAACCATACATGTAACCTTCTGAACCTGTGAGGTCTGTGATCTTCATTCTGACTATGCCTGACTACTACTAAGTGTCTTCCTATGTTAAGTAGACCCCTTGGGCCAATTTTCAGTGATCTTAGACTATAGTGGACTTTTGGATATTTTTTTTATATGTAGTTACTCAGCTTTTTGAATATCTGTCCTTTATGGGGAAAAATCCTACTTTTGGTTCTGCATCCTCAAGCCAGAAGACAATTTCTTTATGTTCTTTGTAACCAGAGCTCAGGCATGCGATTCAGACCCACCCAATCAGATGCAGTCACTTGAGTTTGGGAGAGAAAAGTGTGAAGAAGATGGTGCAGTGTGGAATCTGTTCTTAATGAAGGGAGATCTGGCATAGAGATTGACTTTCATGGGTTGCAAATGGTGGAGGGCATAACATGGCATCTTCAGCTCCCAATATGTGAGCTGTGGTTCTCTTGCCTAGTAGCAGTCTTGCATGAGGATGTGGGTGTTGCAGTTTACATAGGCATCAGGGCCTCCTGGGAATTCTGTAAACTCTGTAATATCTTTCCGAAATTCCTCTTCTACTTAAACTCACTAGCATTGCCTCCATCTCTTTATTGATTCCTCAGACTCTTGCTTAGCTGGTGGTTAAATCGTTATTGAAATGATAAACATGAGATCCAGATCTTACTTGGCTGCAGAAGGCCTGTCCAGTAGCTTCTCAATTGGCCTTTAAAAATTAGATATGTTTTATGAACTATTGAAAGCATACAGAAAATAAGTGAGTAATAAAATGAACAGCCATGTCCCACACTCAGGTATTAAAATTATACATGTAGTCATATTCACTTCAGATTTTTTAAAAGAGGAAAACATTACAGATATAGTCTAATTACTTGACTCTTAATTGACTAGGTTTGCTTTATTCTTTTCCGTGTACAAGCAGGAGTTTCACATTCTATTTCTCTTATTTTAGTGAGTATCAGCATACATTTCTTTTTTTTTTTAACATCTTTATTGGAGTATAATTGTTTTACAATGGTGTGTTAGTTTCTGCTTTATAACAAAGTGAATCAGCTATACATATACATATATCCCCATATCTCCTCCCTCTTGCGTCTCCCTCCCACCCTCCCTATCCCACCCCTCTAGGTGGACACAAAGCACCTAGCTGATCTCCCTGTGCTATGGGGCTGCTTCCCACAACTATCTGTTTTATATTTGGTAGTGTATATATGTCCACAGCATACATTTTTTTTAAATTAATTATTTATTTTTGCTGCGTTGTTGCTGTGCGCGGACTTTCTCTAGTTGCGGCGAGCGGGGGCTACTGTTTTGTTGCGGTGCGCAGGCTTCTCATTGTGGTGGCTTCTCTTTTCAGAGCATGGGCTCTAGGTGTGCGGGCTTCAGTAGTTGTGGCATGCGGGCTCAGTAGTTGTGACTCGCGGACTCTAGAGCGCAGGCTGCATTGGCAGGTGAGCTGTGGTTCTGCATTGGCAGGTGGATTCTTAACCGCTGCATTGGCAGGTGGATTCTTAACCGCTGTGCCACCAGGGAAGCCCCACAACATACATTTTTGTCTTAACCAAAGTCCAAAGTTATTTAGTGTCTTACCCTTCTAATCAATACAAGGGCTTGAGGGCTTACAGTCATCCTTCCTACCCCTGTCCTACATATGTATATAAGTTGTAAATAACGAAAACCCCAACTATGATTGTTTAAGCAAATCATGATTTCTTTTTGCTACATAACAAGAGGCCCTGAGGAATACAGTTTGGTCGGCAACTCATTAATGTTGGAACCGTTGTCTCTGTAATTCTCATGGTTAATGAAGCCCTTCAAGCTGTCTTATGTATTTTTTTGAAATGAATTCATTATTCTTTGAGCAGTTCCTTACGTTCTGGTCCAACAAGATGTTCCAAGTTTATCTTGTATTTTCCCTGCCCCAGCCCTAGAATCAGCCATATTCTGTAAGTATCCCTGGTTTCTTTTAGTGGAGAATGGCGTGTAGAAACCAAGAATTGCAAACAAGACATGCTCATTGCTATTGAGTGTTGCTACTCGTGGGTCCCCATAGATCTAGAGAATACACACACACACAGCATATATACATATCAATACATACACACACTTTCAAAAGAAGTTTAAATCCCTGTCTATCTACCTGTCTACCTATCTATCTGTCTGTCAAGAAACCCATGAATCCATTTCAACACAACAAAGTTTTAATTTTCTCCTGTTTCATGTTTGTAACTCCCTTCTTGGATGGTGAGAAACCTGGCTTCCATTAATTCAATATACTTAATTATTAGATCAGTCCTCCCTGACTGTAACTAACTTCCTGTCACGGCTTGCCTCTTCTCCCCAGTTTAATGCCTTCACCATCTGCTGGGATGACTTCCTTACCCTTCTTAGGCTCTAGTACCCTAGGATGGTTCACTGCTCGCTCACCCCCGTGAATGTTCTCTTCACCCTATTCAGGCTCCCACAGCCGACACTAGGTCACCACTGGTGACTGTGCAGATACTCTCCAAGCCCCCTTTTGGGATCTGCCAACCCTGCATTAGGTGTGCTTCCTTCCCCGCTTCCCTCCAGACATCTGCCTTGCTCACCCCTGCCTAATGGCTTTGGACTGATTCTTTCCTTCGTTTCCTTTCGTTTCACAGATACAGGTTTTCTATCTCTAGGGATATTACTGAGGATATTTTAGATTTTCTTTTTCCATTAAGTTTTCATCTGCTACATGCATTGTCTCTTTTTCTTCTGGATTATATATTTATCTGTTTAGTTTGGTTTGTCTTTTATGTTAGAGGCATTTCTCAAGTGTCTGGTGATCCCTGTCTGTTCATTCATTTAGTCCCATGATTTTAAATATTAATATGCTGATGTTTCCCAAATTTATATCACCATCTTGAGCTTATCTCCTGAATTCTGGACTCTTCCAATTTCCTGCTGAATATCTCCACTTGGATATCTAATAAGATCCCAAGATCAGCACATCCAAAATGGAATTCTTGATTTTCCTCTGTAAACTTTTTCTTCCTCATTTTAATGTAGGCCAACATCACTCATCTGGTAGCTCAAGCCAGAAGCTCTGGAGTCACCACTGATTTTTCTTTTTCTCTTATAGCCCATATTCACTCCATCAGCAAGATCAGTTGGTCCTTTAATTAGAGTATAAAAGGGCCAAGAAACAAAGATATCCCAGTAGCAGTGTGCACAACTAGTACCCAGGTCTTAGTTTCTAGTACCATTCCCTCCTAAAAGAACCAAGCACCTTGGAGAAATGGATGATTCCAGGATGGGGCAGGGTAGGTTAGGTACAAGATGATCCTGGAACATTTTGTTATGCCAAGAGGTAGGGAAGTGCTAAAAAAAGATGATGGAGACATATCACAAGGACATAGGAGCCAGTTTGAAAAGTTCCCACTTGCCAAATCTGGGACAGCTTGAGCAACAAAATAGTTAAGTACGGTAATGAATTATAGAACCATTGGAAAAAATAAAAATTCATGAATTCAAACTGATAATAGAAAGACAGACAGGTAAATAAATGGGTGAAGAGGGAGGGCTCTTACAATAGAATGCAGAGGCCAGTAAGTAAATGGGGAAAGAATGCTGGAGTTGGAAAAAATCATCATTTTGCAGTCATCATGGTTAGGACTGGATCAGGCAAGGAAGCTCAACAAATTCTAAATACAGGGGGAAATTTTGTTAAGGAGTAGAATATTCGTGTGGTCTTAAATATCCAGTGGCAAGGGAAAAAAGTAATATTAATGGTACAATGTAGAAATCAGACAGTACCTTGACCAGGTGATCAAATTAACAGTACCAGGGAGGGACAGATGGACATTCTGTGCCTCCAGATGTGATACCCTGAGAAGATCACAACATCGCCTGTGCATCACTGAGGGTACATAACCTGAATCTAATCATGAGGAAATACCAGATAAATCCAACATGAGGAACATTCTAATTTTAAAATGGGGGGAGAGGACTTTATTCTTTAAAAATGTTAATGTCATAAATGTTCTGGAAATGTTCCAGATTAAAGGAACCTAAAGAGATTGACACTAAATACAGTATCCAATTGTAGACTGGATCCTGAAATGGAGGGGATAAAATGCTAGGACATTATTGGGTCAGTTGATAAATTAGATAGAAGTGTTGTATCATGTTAAATTTACTGAAGTTGATAACTGTACTGTGATTATGTAAGAGAATGTTGCTTTTTTTTTTCGCGGTACGCGGGCCTCTCACTGTTGTGGCCTCTCCCATTGCGGAGCACAGGCTCTGGATGCACAGGCTCAGCGGCCATGGCTCACGGGCCCAGCCGCTCCATGGCATGTGGGATCTTCCCGGACTGGGGCACGAACCCGTGTCTCCTGCATCTGCAGGTGGACTCTCAACCGCTGCGTCACCAGGGAAGCCCAGAATGTTGCATTTTTAAGAAGTACCGAAGTGTTTAGGGATAAAGGGCCATGATATATGTAACTTACCCTCAAAAGGTTCAGAAGTATGTGTGTATAAACTTGTATGTGTGCACGCACACTTGACAAAGGAATAAAATGTTGACAACAGGTAAATAGGTGAATCTGGTAAAGGATATATGGGTGCTTTTTGTACTGTTTTTATTTTTGCTATTTTTAAAATAACTGAAATTATTAAAACAAAGACAAAAGAATAACCCAAATCTTACCCCTTCTCACTTCTTCCTCCCTTTATCAAGCTAGCTTTATGTCTTGCTTGGACTATTCCAGTAGCCTCCTAAGTGACCTCTCTGCTTCCACCCACGCTGCCCTACAAGTCATTTCTTCTCACAACTGGTAAAGTGATTCTTTTAAAGCATAAGTCAAATAATGTCACTTTTCTTCTCATGGCTTACCATTTCACCTGAAATAAAAATTCAGTCCTTAACTATAGTCTTCAAGGCCTGTCTTCTGGTCCACTTCTCTCTAATGTTACCCCCCTTCATTCTGTGCCACTCATTTTGCTCCAGCTGAACTGGCCCCTTTGTGTTCCTCCAGTAGGCCAAATGTGCTCTCCTTTCAGGGGTTTTATACTTGCTCTTCTCTCTGCCTAGAAGATTCTTTGCCCAGATATCTGTGTGGTTTTCTCCCTCTTTTCTGGCCTCTGCTCAAATCACTGACCTTCCTGGTTAAAACAGCATCCCTTCTCCCCCCTCCCATTATACTCTATACCCCTTGCCTGTTTTATTTCTACTTCTGGTCTATATTTTGCATTTGTTTATTGTCTGTTTCCCTTTTAGAATGTAAGCTCCTTGAGAGAGGGAGAGAAACTTTGTTTTGTTCACTGCTGTATCCCCAGTGCTTAGAACAGTGCCTGGCACATAGTAGACTCTTAGTAAATGCTAGCGAATAGAAGAATATTTAAGCTTCGGGCACTTTAAAGCTGATGAAAACTCAACGTGTGTGAGTGGAGCTTCTTGGTTTTGATAGTCTTCACCATAGGGTGATGTGTTTGGTATGTGGACGTCCAGCTGTCAGATCTTTGTCCCTTTGGCAGTTCTCCTGAGAAGTTTCCACCAATTTCCTGGCTGGAAAGTGAGAGAGAAAAAAGTGGAGGAGATGTGTAAATCTGATTGCTAATGATATGGGAACAAAGTGGGTCCTTGTCTGTTCTCTGCTCTTAATTCTTGCAGATTTATGTGGTCCCCCTGTCCTTTTACTGTCTTTGAGTACGGTTTCAGTAAGGGGTGGGGCAAACAAGTATGTCTGTTCCACCAGTCAAGTGGGTTCTTTGAATGGAGGTCAAGTCTTCATACACTACAACTAGAAGACTTCTGCTTGATCTTATATGGTATTAGGAAACTGCAGTTGACTTAGAAACTGAGAGTCCTTTGCTCCTGTTAAGTCATGCCAGTCAGTTGAAAGGAGAACTTCTCAAATGAGAGCGTCTCAGCCGCTAGCAACTTGTGGCTGTTGAGCACTTAAAATGTGGCTTATTAGAATTGAGATGTGCTGTACATGTAAAATACTGAAAGACAAAGACTGAGAACAATATAAAATATCTCATTAATAGTTTTTTAAAAAGTTTCATTGCATGTTGAAATGATAATATTTTGGATATATCAAATTAAAATATTATTAAAATTAATTTTAGCTGTTTCCTTTTGCTTTTTAAAAATTTGGCTATTAGAAATTTAAAATGACATAGATTACATTATAATTCTTTTGGACAGGAGCTGCTATAGAGTCCAACAAGTAAGACAAACACACTTGTCAGTAGTGGTCCTGGATCCTAGAAAACCATGAAAGGATCAAAGGTAGCAGATAGTATTTTCCCCCCAAAGATGGACATTTTCATGTTTGACCTTGCTGTCCCTCTAGTTATTGTACTTTCGTATACTTTGAAAAGACCTATTACCCTTGTTAACTTTTTTTTTTTTTTTTTTTTTTTTTTTTTGCGGTACACGGGCCTCTCACTGTTGTGGCCTCTCCCGTTGCGGAGCACAGGCTCCGGACGCGCAGGCTCAGCGGCCATGGCTCACGGGCCCAGCCGCTCCGCGGCATGTGGCATCTTCCCGGACCGGGGCACGAACCCGTGTCCCCTGCATCGGCAGGCGGACTCTCAACCACTGCGCCAGCAGGGAAGCCCTTAACTTTTAACTTTATATGGAATTGAACTTATTCCATCTCCCTTTTTTTGAATGCTAAATTGCTAGTAAAACTCAAGAACAGAACAGAATGGGTCCAAATTTTCCCAAACTATGCTGTTCTTTTTAAGATTAGTGCTGTAACCTAGAAATACTTGGATCCCAGGATATTTCATTCTATAGAGTAATTCCAGAGGGCATGAATAGTCTGAAAATGTTATTCTTTCACAGGTATAAGCAGTTCTTCTGTCTGAAAATAACCTATGGAAAGATCTACTAGCTGAAACAGAAATAGAGGCTACTTTCTTTTGACTCTCATATGAATAACACTCATGATTATTGACTAGTACTGGATCATTTGGCCTCAAAGCCCAATTGATCACACTTAGAAACTGAGAGTTTATAGCTATAGCTATAAACTATATAATATAGGCCTGTCTTGTATAGTAATATATAATATAGTTTATAGCTATATTCTTATAGCTATATTGGCCTTTTACTTCTGCACAGAGGCACAGATTATAGTCCGTTGGCATTCATTTTTAATTTTATGAAGAGTGTTTTAAATTAAAACCTCCTATCAGATCACTCTCCCTCCTTTGAGACATTAACGTGGTCCTTATATAATTAAGCCATCCACCATTCAAGGTGATTAACAACTTCCAGAATAGGAATTTGAGGTTGAAAACACTGTTCCCAATTGCCATTCTTCAACCTGAAGGATTAGGGAATTATAGCCCCTCATTTCTGACTCATCTTTTATCAAAATGCTGAAAGATAAAATCTTCCTTATTTCTCAGATCTTTTTCCTTACTTGTGTGCTTAGGAAGATAATTTCTTCTCAGCATCTGACGAATTATGTCTGTTTTTTTCCTAAAGGTTGAAAGATATCAGAGTAGGTAGTCAGATTTTATGTGCCTCAGGCTAACTTTCTGGGTCAATCCATTTTGAAAAGAATCTTTTTCAAGGAGTTAGCAAGTAATTTTAACATAAAAGTATTCCCCTTTCACAGTTGAAGAAAGTTCTGTAGCTTCTTCTTTCTTTCCTATAGTCTCACTATACAGAGGAGAGTGCATTTTATCTTACTGTTTTTTGTTTTTCTGCCAGCTACCCACTGTAAATTTAAACTGCATGTTTTAACTGTGTATATCGTTTTTCTATGGTGAGGAATTTGCTTTGTATATACTATCTCCTACCTCCTTTTCTCCTCTTACTGTCTAGTTTTGTTATAGTATTAATTTTACTTCTGGTATGGGTTATTTTCATAAAATAAATAATATTCTTCAATTTTGAGGCCATCACTATCAGATTGTATTTCTTGACTTTCATTATATGAGATAGTATCTCCTCCTCTATTTGTTCTACTTTTAATTTTATGTTTTAGTTATTTTTGGAGAATAGTTGTCTGGCTTTATCCTAGCAGCAGATGATATTCTTTGCAGTGGCTGGGTAGTGTATGGAAAGTATGGGGAGGGACCAAATGGCCCGGGTGTTTCTAAGCCTTTTTTTAATTTAGTGCCCCATTTCCTGTTGCTGTCCTCTCTCCAAGGTTACGGCATCTCCCAGTCTTTGCTGGTGAAACTGGCTCCTGCTTCTATTGCAACTCTTTCTCATTGTTTAATTTGGGTCTCCTCCACTATGGTGTATATGTCAGTATAGTCTCATTTGCTATCTGTCTTCCAGAAATTTATCAAAATTTGGTCTGCTGCAGCCCCTGCCCCCTTCTCAATGGATTTATACCCTTTACTGTTCTATCAATGGAAATTTGGAAGGGAAGACGGGAGGTTAAACACATGAGCTCAGTCTGCTCTCTTGAACTGGGAGATCTAAAAGTGATATTTGCTTTTCATTAATCTTAAGTTGTCCTTGACTATTTTATAGTGCTTTTATACTATTCAAAGTGCTTTTACATAATGTATTAAATCCTCATCACAACCTCTGATGTAGGTGGGACATGTATTATTCTTGTTTTACAAATTCGGAAATTGAGGATTAGAAAGGCTAAGTAAGGGATTTACCAAAGGTCACTTGCCTAAATAACTTGCAGAACTGGGGTAAAGTTTAGAACTCATAGTGCAGTTAGTTCTATTTTTATTGTGCTGTTTTTCACTGGGCATAGGGTTATCAGTGTCCTCAAATTTTTAGTCCTTCCCCCATCTCTCCCTTCTTTCTCCCTCCATGATCTTTGCCAAATCGTCTTTGAAATAGAATCTCAACTCTCTTATTCTCTGTCTTCTTGTAGTGTCTCATTTTTTTGGATTATCAGATGATTGGGGTTTTCTTACTGTTTTGGGGGAGAAAACCAGGGTTCTCATGTAGTTTCATTTTTCTGCAGGTTAATATATCTGTGCATGTGTAGCTGCTCTTCACCCATTAAATGACAGGCTATTTTTTTAATCAACATTTTTCACTTAACTTTCCATTCTTTGTAAAAATCAGTCATGAAACTAAAGAATTGTTTTGCGTTGGCTGGTGTTATTAGTGCCAGTCTATAAAGGCTACACGCAGGTAGTTTTGTGGTGTCAGTGTGATTGTTTTTTTAGAGTAAATTAGACATGCATTCTGAATACAACACATATTGAATCATATACATCTATTGTTTACTTGTCATATTTATTTACTAGGTAAAAGTCACCCTGCAACTTATTTTCATGAAGAGTGTTTGTGTCTCACACTTTAACACTATTCGAATCTTTATTTTCCTAGAGATCTTGGAGGTGGACTAGAGGATACTTGTGATTTATGTGATGATATAACCTTATAGAAGAGACTAGGGTTTGTGCCAGAGATAGACCTTTTTCTGGAAGGAATACACACACACACACACACACACACACACACACACACACACACAGAGTAACTTCATTGAGGCTATCTTTAGATTCAGATTTGTTGAGTTGTACAACAACAGGTTGCACCGTTTATAAAATACTGTGTGAATGGTGCCTTCTAGACTTGTGCCAAAAGGCAGACCTATTGGACTGATCTAATTTAAGAACTTACAGAGTATAATTTAATGGAATCATTTTAAGCTTGGGAATCTTTGTTCAGCTTTGATTCTGACTCACTGTAATACCTTTTGTGTTATTTTTTATTATATAAAGTTAAAAAGAATACCATTTTGTCTACTGCCAACTTACCTCACAGAGAAGATACAGCATTGTTATATTAAAAAAATTATAGTGGAATTCTTTGGAGATAAGTTCTTATGACTATAGTGTGTACCAGCTGTAGATGATAAGTGTTACCAGAGTCCCTGCTCATAAATATAAAAACATTTCTTATAGTTAAGTTATGAAGTTTGAAAATGAGCTTTACATGCTTGTTGTTACATAGCCATACTGGTTTAGTTTTAAGTTGGCTTGTGGTTCACTCTTTTTTCAAAGAGGAATTTTATTATTTGGGTCCATTACCAACACTACTTGCTTGTTTAAAATGTTACTATTTTGACAAGAAAATTTTTAATCCTGAATTTTCCAATATATAATTCCAAATCTAAATCTTTACTTTTTAAATTTTCAAGAGAATGTTGGTCTTTGATTTTTAATTTAAAAATTTTGACTCTATCCGTAAAAATTGAACTCTGTGGAAGCAGGAAACATGCACACACTATTGATATCTTTCTTGCTTATAAGAAAAGGATTTAGATGTAGATATTGAGAAATCTTTATTTATAAATGGAAATATTTATCTAGTATAACCCTGTACTGTTTGTTTTTAAATTGATTTTATGTAGAAGCTATTAATATGCAAGATTAAAATATAAAATAGAATAGGAGGGCTTATCTGGTGGTGCAGTGGTTAAGAATCCGCCTGCCAATGCAGGGGACACAGGTTGGAGCCCTAGTCCGGGAAGATCCCACATTCCGGGGAGCAACTAAGCCCGTGAGCCACAACTACTGAGCCTGCGCTCTAGAGGCCGCAAGCCATAACTACTGAAGCCCGCGCGCCTAGAGCCCACAAAGAGAAGCCACCGCAATGAGAAGCCCGTGCACCGCAATGAAGAGCAGCCCCCGCTCGCTGCAACTAGAGAAAGCCCACTTGCAGCAACGAAGACCCAATGTAGCTAAAAATAAATAAATTTATATATTAAAAAAAATAGGATAGGAAAAGATTACAAAGTTTAACACTTCTCTGAGCTTTTTTGTGACTATTAACTTTTTTTTTCTGCACATTTAATTAGTTGTCTTTTTTGTATTTCCTGTGTAAGTTGTATTTTATATTACTACTGCGTGGAGTAGTAATGTGGAATTTGTACAGATTTCTGGAAAATGTATTTTAAAAAACCCAAAAGAAATTTATTTCCATTCATCTCATTCTTCAGTATCCCCTAGTGCCTGGCTTTACACATAGTTACATAATAAATGCTTGCACTGTACAGAATTGAAGTTTTTACTGTGGGGTTGAAACTAGCCCTGTGAAAGAGCTGAAAAACAATCGACCATACTGGATGTGTAGCCCAAGCTATTGTTTAGCCTCAGGATGGACTACTCTGATTTTTGACTGAAAGGATTTTTTTATTTTTATTTTTTTTGCGGTACGCGGGCCTCTCACCGCTGCGGCCTCTCCCGTTGCGGAGCACAGGCTCCGGACGCGCAGACCCAACGGCCACGGCTCACGGGTCCGGCTGCTCCGCGGCACGTAGTACCCTCCCGGACCCGGGCACGAACCCGCGCCCCCTGCATTAGCAGGCGGACTCCCAACCACTGCGCCACCAGGGAAGCCCGACTTAAAGGTTTTTTTAAGTCCCTGTTTGTTCCTAGCAGGCTGGCTGGCTTTGCTTCACCCAGGTTGGTTGTGGTGTTAAACAGGATGTTGGATGCTGAGATTAAGGAATGAAATACTTTCTTCTGTTTAGTGCTCCTCTGCACTTGTAAATTAAGCGCTTAGAGCTTTAAAAAAGCGGTTTTAAAAGTAAGGCAAAACTTTGCCTTCTCCCGTTACTAAACCTGTAGCATCTGGCAGTAGAAAAAAGTATAGTGGGACTTACTGGCACCATGGTGCAGAGCATTGAAGAATTCCATATTGTGACAACACATCAAAATAAATTGCTGTCAACAGACCAAAACACCAAGTGCTGTGATTCTGTCTGACGTGTGAAGATTCAGACAGGCTGTCTTGACAAGTTGTGGTGGAGCACCTGCATTTGACAGAAGACAGTGATATAAATCTGATTTGCCTGATATGAAGCACCTCGATATAGTTAATGCTGGTGACAATAAGTCTGCATAAAATTTCCAAGACATGAGTCTGATTTTATTTTGCCTCTATTATGTGGCATTATTTTTTTGGTCACATTTTGTTACTCACTTGGTCCCTATTTGTGTTCATAGTTTGGCTTTGAAATATAATTGTGAATAATAAACTCTGAGTAATGTAACAAATTAAGGTTTAATTCAGTCATAAGGTTTAAGTGATTTTTTTTATAGTATTGCAGAAGGCAGTACCACTGCAGTTGCTCAAAGCGAAAGAAAAGCAATGAAATTTTATTTTACACTAATCATAAAAGTAGTCATAGTTGGAGTTATATTAATTTTGTAACTTACAGCCAAAATATTGAAAACAGTGGGTTAGAAGTCATGAGCTACTGTAAATCTTCTCTCAAGCTGTATATGGCTTTAAAAGGCCTCTAGAAGAGGTAAAATCATTGAATAGGTGGTTAATTTTTACCTTTCATTACCAATAAATGATAACTTTTTATAGTACCAGCATATATCACAGCTCATTTAAGAATGTGTAAAACATGTCACAGCTCTGGAGTTTAATTTTAGAACTTCCTACTTGCCTCTCTGTTTCAGTTTTTCACGTAACCACAGATACCTCATTCTGACAGTGGTAAGCTAGTAAGAAATGCATAGAGATAGAAATTTCAATTATAGTTTTCTAATTACATCTTAAGATTTAAGAGATATTAACAGTGGGATCTTTTAGTTGAAAGAAAGAATCTTTTTAAAAGCAAAGGATTCCTACAGACAGTTTAGATATCACTTCTGAAAATTTAGGACAAGTTTTAACAAAATAGAAATGAAGACAAGGAAATGTTAATTGTCTTCTTTTTACTTTATAGTAACTTACTTGTTTGTAGCATTCATGGTAAGACTTATTGTCCAGATTCAGAAATCTGTCTGGTTTTTCCCAGTTTCAAAGATGCTACTATTTCTTATTTATTTTTATCTCATTTGAAGATTAGTTTCAAAGTATAGCCAGTTGTTGTTCTATGTTGTTAAAAAACATTACAGAAAGAATTCAACAATTCCCCAAAGCTGAGAAATTTTGAAAATAGCACTGTCCACTATATAGTATATAAGGATATAAATTATTATTTTCAAAAATTACCATTCATTCTTGACTCTATTGTTATTTTATCCCTTAAAGGCTGCTAATGAGAAATAGAGCCTCATTATGATTTTAAGGATGAGAGAGGAAGGCTTTTAATTAATGATATGTAAATGATCTTGAATTGATTTTGTTAGAATATCAAGAGAGATGGGTAGAAGCTGTGGTGTAATATATTTTAATTAAGAATTAATTAAAAATGATGGCAATTTCATAAAGCCTCACAGAAAATAGTGGAATTTACTTTCTGTCAGGAGTAAATTAGCCTGTGATTAAATAAAGGGCCTGCATTAATAGTGGAGTTATTTTTAAACTGTGCTATGAAGAATTATGTAATTTTTCCTAAATAAGTAAAATTAAAAATTTAATACTTAAAGGTAGGTTTTAAACAGTGGCAGAGAGCTAACAGGCTTGTGAATCTAATATAATGTTCTTTTGTTAGAAAAATTTTGTGAAAATATTTTTAACCCCAGCATATATACTGTGTAGCTTTAAAAGAATGGACTTTATCCTATTGCCTGATTAGTGGTGGGACAAGGAGTGCTCTTGCAAGCAGCCTTGAGAGTGTTTTTTTCTCTAGGTCTGTTATGCAGAAGATCCGAGAAAATCCTTTATTTTGTTGATCATTGACAATTATTTATAAAGGAGGTACTGTTTTGTTGTTCTGCAGAGTTTAAAAACATTTCTCGCATACATGTGGTGTTTCATTGTAAATAATAATACTTTTAACTGAAGGTGAGAGCACCTCTTTAGAAACTCTAAAGTGAATATATTTCTTCAGGTTGAAACTTGATATTTCCCTGAGCATGGTTTATATTCTAATAGGTGACATTAGACAAAATTTTTAGTAGTTTAGAAAAGGTTTTAAAAGGAAACTGTTTAACTTGGACCGTAATTTGACCATAGTAGAAGAAAGGCTGTATAATCTGATAAATGCATATATTTTATTACTATTTTCCCATACATTCATACAGGGTATCATCTCAGTATTGTATATGCTTGTATTAGATTATTAGTTAAAAACTCCCCGTAATATATTGTGACATCCTCAGCCTTAATTCCGTACTCCATACTTATGAAACACACATTAATCAGTAGTTGAATTTGGGAATTTAATAGATCATTCATTTCAACAGTTGTATAATTTGGATTTACACTTGTGGATTTTTTGTTGTTATTATTTTTTGCTAAGTATTGATAGCTTAAAAAATGCTGTGAATTTTTCTTTGTCAGTAACTACTACCATTCATTAAGTTTCACTCTTTTATGTGAAATTCATAGGACAGCCACATTTTGTGAAGCCACTGGATGTTTGAAACTCAGAAATACAGTTGTGAGAAAGGGGGGCAAATGAACATGCCTGGGTTCCCCTGCCAATGCCTACCGTTGCTGCTGATTATTAACATTTCCTAATTTGTGCCAGTCACTGTAGTATATGCAAAATATACACATTATTTAAAAAGTTGTCATGACCCTGTGTATTTACTTACATTGACCTGTATATGCTACTTAGAGAATGGATTTTATGTACCTCTGTGTGTTATGGTATTCATTGCTTTCATCTTAATGCTGATTTATTTATTTATTTTTGGCTGCATTGGGTCTTCGTTGCTGCACACGGGCTTTCTCTAGTTGTGGCGAGTGGGGGCTACTCTTTGTTGCAGTGCCCGGGCTTCTCTTGTTGGGGAGCACGGGCTCTAGGAGCGCAGGTTTCAGTAGTTGTGGCACGCGGGCTCAGTAGTTGTGGCTTGCAGGCTCTAGAGTGCAGGCTCAGTAGTTGTGGCGCACGGGCTTAGTTGCTCCGTGGCATGTGAGATCTTCCCGGGCTAGGGCTCGAACCCGTGTCCCCTGATTGGCAGGTGGATTCCTAACCACTGTGCCACCAGGGAAGCCCCTTAGTGCTGATTTTAAGTTGCAAAGACAGTTTTAAAAAGACTAAACTTATTAAGATATGTAATGTTAATATGGCCCTTTTTAAGGGGAGAGCATTTTTTTGGTGATAGTTTTATTAAAGAATATTTTCTGTGTTAGGTTTGGGAACAATTTTTTAAAAATTTAATTTAATTTATATTTTATTTATAGTTGATTTACAATGTTGTGCCAATCTCTGCTGTATAGCAAAGTGACTCAGTTATACACCTGTGGACATTCTTTTTTTAACATTTTTTAAATTAAAAAAATTAAAAAAAATTTTTTGCGGTACGCGGGCCTCTCACTCTTGTGGCCTCTCCCTTGCGGAGCACAGGTTCTGGACGCGCAGGCTCAGCGGCCATGGCTCACAGGTCCAGCCGCTCTGTGGCATGTGGGATCCTCCCGGACCAGGGCACGAACCCGTGTCCCTTGCATCGGCAGGCGGACTCGCTACCACTGCGCCACCAGGGAAGCCCCATTCTTTTTTTTTAAATATTCTTTTCCATTATGGTTTATCACAGGATATTGAATATAGTTTTTCCCTGTGCTATACAGTAGGACCTTGTTGTTTGGGAACAATCTGATATATCATGTGATTCCTAAGAATGTTTTAGAAGCCTAAATAGTCCACTAGTGCCTCGTTGAAGTTTTTGTGGTAGCTACTTTGGATCAGTCTACCTTTTTTTTTTTAAGAAAACTTTTAAAAGATCCGGGATGTTTTTATTTTGGAGTTTAGAAGGTAGAAAAGAATGGTTAAGAGAATGAAAGAAGGCTAAAGGGTTGAAAGGTTTTTATAAGATCAATGCCAGGTATTTGGTTTCTGTATACTATTAAGTATCATTTTTCTTCATACTTTATATTTACTATTATTATTTTTTCTTTGTAATTCATATTTATTTTTATCTTTATAAATAAAAGATGAAACATAAGGAAGTGACCTTAAGGTGAAAGCAGGAAAGATTTTGGTTGGCTTTGTGATCGAGCTACTTGACCATGTGTGAAAGGTAACTACTCAGTTTGTGATTCTTTGTATGTATTGGTCTGTCTTGGGTATGTGCTAGATATGGTTGTAGTCAGGGATCTGACCAGAAGCTTGTTCAAAGGCCCTTGAGTTCTGTTATTCAGTGTTCCTGTATTGATCCTGTATGTCAAAGGAAAGTATGACTTTAATTTCATGAGAATGAAATATCCTAATTAATTTGTTGTGCTTGGCTCAAGACACAGCCTTCTTGTTGCTCTTTTCCTAGTGGCTCAAAGGAAAAGAGAACCCTATGGTAGACGCTAAGGTATATTTTAAGTCTAGGGACTCAGGCCTTTCTAGTTTTTAAGGAAAGTCACCAGGTATAGAAAGATAATATATAGACCTATTAAGATAGAATTTAAATTAGAATCTATATGATGAATTAAATTTGACTGATGATTAGGTTTTTGTTTTTTCTGTTGTAGTTTTAGTTTTTGTTTTTTTTTTTAGTACTCATTGCTTACTAGAGAGAATGGGAGACAATTAAATTCCCAAGAACCCCAGGTCTCAAGATTGCTTTCAGTAGTCCCAGCTATTGTAATGTAACAATGACAGCTACCATTTATTGAGAACTTATTCTTTGCCATGCCTCCAGAAAAGTTCTTTACATGCATTAGTTCATTTCATCTCATATCAGCTGTAAGATCTAGGTCACTTGTTCTCTTTATGTTTTCAGGATCCTTTTCCATGCCATAAAGAATTATTGAGAACCCTAGAGATCTTTTGCTTATGTGGATTATATCTATCAATATTCACCATACTAGAAATTTAAAAAAATTATTTATTTTAAAACAATAATAAATGGATTGCATTTTGATATCTTAAAAATCACATTTTAAGAATAAAAAACAACTCATGGTTTTCAAAAGAAAAAATTAGAAGAGTGGCATTGTTTTGCATTTTTTGCAAATCTCTTCAGTGTTTCATTTCAACAGCTGGATTCTCATATCTGCTCTGCATCAGTCTGTTGTGATACCATACTTCATGTGGCCCCTCATAAACTTCATTGTATACTCATGAGCAAATGAGAGTATAAAGGGCAACAACATCTTAGTAATATTGTGAAAATAGTTTGGACCTTGCTAGAACCCTGAGGGTGCCTTAGGGGCCCGGAGGGTACCTGGGCCACACTTTGAAAACCACTGATTTAGGAAGTATTCTAATTTTACAAATAAACATCCCCACTTAACTTATGATGTGTTATAGCTAATAAGTATCCATCTTTCTTTGTCTTTTTTGCTCTCAGCTTTGTCATTTAGAGGATCAATTCATGATTGTAATATCACCAAGTTCAGTGTAGTAGCTTCCCTTGTTTTAGACTCTAATTTGGGGTCTTTGCTAGAATATTCTATTTAATCTATTTAATTTTGCATTAGGAGATACTTTCTAAATTTTAACTCTGGGGGGCAGTTCTCAACCAGTTCAATTCTACCATAGTATCTTTGAATGAGAAAGGCAGTGACATGAATATTTAGCTACTTCCAAATGTTAGAATTTAATTCCAGGAGAAAACTGCTAAAGTTGTGTATAGTGCATAGAGGTTCTAGCTTAATAAGTTCCTTTATTCACCCCAGTCTTAACAAATTCTTTCTGGGAATGATTTTTACCTACTTTAAACATTTTCATGGATCTGATCTTTCATATGTAGGATTCTTTATTTGAAAAAAAAAAAGAGCTTCCTTACTTGAAATCCAAATAATTTATTTACTGTTTTCATTTCTTGATTATTTGTCATGAATGATGTAGAATTAACCTTCCTCTTTCCTTAAAATGTTTTTATGTGAAGTTTCAGATAGAATTGAAAATCAGATATTATAAGTGCTTGGTGACTCTAGCTTGTCTGGAGTATTCACCAATTAATGTAGGGTCAGTGGTGATTAGGGGAGTCTTTCCTTTGAAAGTATATCTATGATTATGAATGCTACAAAAACGTAATAATGGTAATATCAGTACTCAGTATTTAGACAGTTTAACTTCTTGTGTGAAGACCTTATTGGGAAGAATAGATTGCTCTGTCCTTCAATTATGGGCATAAATTTTGACCTAACAAAGTTATGCAGTGTATAAATGAATGTATTTGAATGAAATATTGGTAGAAATTCTGAAGTAAAGGATTTTGTAGGGTATATGGAGATTTTTTGTTTGTTTTTTAAATATTTATTTATTTATTTGGCTGTGCTGGGTCTTAGTTGCAGCACATGGGATATTCGTTGCCTTTGCGAGATCTTCACTGCGGTGTTTGGGATCTTTAGTTGCGGCATGCAGGCTCTTAGTTGCGGCATGTGGGATCTAGTTCCCTGACCAGGGATGGAACTTGGGCCCCCTGCAATGGGAGCATGGAGTTTTAACCGCTGGACCACCAGGGAAGTCCCTGGAGTTTTTACATATTAATTTTTTTTTTTTTTTTTTTTTTTTTTTTTTTTTTTTTAAGAAGATGGGGGTAGGAGTTTATTAATTTTATTTTTATTTTTGCTGTGTTGGGTCTTCGTTTCTGTGCGAGGGCTATCTCTAGTTGTGGCAAGCGGGGGCCACTCTTCATCGCAGTGCACGGGCCTCTCACTGTCGCGGCCTCTTGTTGCGGAGCACAGGCTCCAGACGCACAGGCTCAGCAGTTGTGGCTCACGGGCCCAGCTGCTCCACGGCATGTGGGATCCTCCCAGACCAGGGCTCGAACCCGTGTCCCCCGCATTAGCAGGCAGACTCTCAACCACTGTGCCACCAGGGAAGCCCCATATTAATTTTTAATTGTAAAATATTTCAAGCACATGGCCATCCATATTCCCTCCTGTTAAATTGAGTAAATGTTAATATTTTGCCATATCTGCTTTAGATATTAATTTTACAAAATACAGTTTATGTATGGTTGAAGATGCCCCATCTCTTCAGCCCACTAACTTTTCTACCTATACTTGAGTAGTGCTTATCTTATAGTTGGTGCATATTGTTTCTCACTTGAATTAAAAAAAAAACCAGCTTACTATATATGTATGTGTTTATAAATGATATGTAGTTAGTATTTTTAGAATTGATATAAATAAAATGTATGTATACATATATAATATAGTTTTATAGCTTGCTGTTTTCCCTTACCATTGTTTTCCAAGTGTATCCAGTTTGATATCTGTGGATCAGTTTCATGCGTTTTAACTGCTTTGTAGTATTCTATCATGCAAATAAACTTTATATTTATTTCAATGTTGATGGATGCTTAAATTGTTTCTAAAGTTTTACTGTTATAAATACGCTTGTACACATATTCTTGTCCACATGCAAGTGTTTCTCTGAGGTGTAATAACTAGAAATAGAAATGTTGGGTTATAGAGTATGACTGTATTTGACTTTCCACAATGTTGCTGAATTGCTTTCTAAAGTGGTTATACCAATTTGCACTGCCACCAGCAATAAGACTGTTTAATACGTAGTTTTGTTCTGGAATTGTGCACTTATTTTTCAGAATCAGAAACTAAATTCATTTAGGACCTTGATCTACTGTGTGTTTGTGTGTTGGATATAGATGTCAGTAGTTTTTAAGTTTGGACTTTTGGATATAGTCATTTGTATTTTGCTTTTTTGGAAGTATTAGTTTGTTGTCCAGAGGAATTCTTTTGAGTTATTAGTAAACTGACAAGATAAACACAAAAGTCATTCAGTTAAATATACTTGCATCCACATTTCCATTAGGCAATAATTTTTTTGACCTGCCAGATCTGATATATGCAATTGTGCTGCCTAGACAACATTCCCATGTTTCAGAGTAATTAATGGTTTATGTAGAAATTCTCCAACTATATTTTATTTGTTGAACATAATTTATCAACAATCAAAACCATCCTATTTAGGATAGGACCAAAATTAAGGTTGTTTTAAGTTGTGGCTTTTTGCTATGCATGTCACAGTAAAGATTGTTCATACCAGATACCAGAACCCCTATAAAAGGGGAGATGGGAATAAATACTTCACAGCTCTTCTGCTATCTGGCACCATTCTTTAATGTATTCTAAGCCTGTAATAAAATTTTACTGGTTGATCATTTAAATGCAAGGTTAGAAATAAACTTGATGATCCATCTGGAAAAATAAGATTGGTCAGTTTTTAAAACTACTCTTGACCTTTCAATTAGCTTATCAAGTTATATCAGACCAAACAAAGCAGCTTCAGGCTGTAGTTAAATAATGTATTTATAACAGGAAGTTACTGACCACAAGGTTCTCTCACAGATTAAAAGTTTTGTAATATATTTAGAATGTTCAATTTATTTAATTTACTAGGAAATCAAAAGGAACATAGAGTTCTAAACATCATTCTGACAGATCTGTTTGACTTTATTTCTATTAAAAAGTATTTTAAAACCTTTGATTTGATACTGAAAATCAGTAACGTAAGTCACCTTTGTTCTAGGATAAACAGAACGCAAGCTTTCTGCAGTTCCCTTGATCAATGAGAAAATGCCTTATAGCAAAACCACATGGAGAGAATGTAGCTGTAGGTGATCCCCTGAGAGTTTTTTTGATTGGAGCAGTGAGTTTGGTATTGAAAGAAGCGGGAGACAGACAGGTTATTTGAAAATATTCCCATTAGACCAAATTCTTATGTTGGAGCTGTGCTACAACATTTTTCATGTAGAAAGTACAACTTTGTCAATTTTAAAGGTTAAAGGCTATTCATTGCATGATTGTAATAATGTCTTTCTACTATGGAATTTTTGAATACTTCTTATTGCACTTCATTAACCAGTGGATCAGAAATTTCATTTATTCACAGGCTGCTTGTCAGTCCTTCTTTTCTAGGATTTTATTTTGGAAATACATTGTTACAAAATTTATCATTTAGTTCTTAAATTCAGTGCAAATGCAGTACATTTTCCTTAGCTAATATACACTTATCAAGTTTATAGCCAGCAAAAGGAGAGATAAGCTTGATAATTTGATTTATAATTATTGTGATATATGTACCATGTTAATGATGATCTTAGGAATTCTATATCACTAGATGAACAATCTCAACCATTTACTTTGCTAATCAAGGGTTGCTTAAACTTTATACATATTCAAGTTTTGGTGCAATTTAGTTTAAATTCTCATTATATGACATGAATATGTGCTTAATTTTGAATATCTCAGCAGTTTGCTTTGAAGTTTTCTTTCAGCCTGTTAGAATGCTCAATATTTCAACCTCCCTTAAATTGAAAAAACAAGCAACAAAGTAGAAATATTTTAGTGTTTTTCTGAAGGAAGAGAAGCAAAAGTAATTGCCTTAAGAGATTCTAATTGAAGAATTAAAGTGCCATGGTCTTTTGAAGATTGGCTTGGTCCTGGCACTGCTCTGTGGCAGTGGAGCCCCAGATGCCTGGCCAAGCATCCCTTACCGACATCTGGAACCAGTTGCAATACATCACTGTCAAAACTGCTTTCTATACGTATCTGCATTTACACATTAGTTACCCACGCAGCACTCATCAAAAAAGCTGAACAGTCTTGACATGGTGTCCCCTGTGGAACTGCAAAGGTGAACTGAAGTTGGGAGGCAGTGTCTCGCGTCACTGTCTGCTGAGCTCTTACAACAGGAAGCCTGATTAAAAGTGAAAGGAAAAATTTCTCAGTTGCCTCAGCTCTGTAGACCTCAGTATAATTTTTTATTTACAAAAGGGATTTTTTTTGTATTATGTAAAGCATATATATTATGAGCACCAAACTGATTTTATTTATTTAGAAATGAGAGAAATATTTTCAGCTTTTAGTTGAAAAAAGATTGCTTTGTATGTTTCTTAGATTTACTGTTAGCCTTACCATTTCTTTTATGTATCATTTTAGAGAAAATTTAAATAAAAAAATAGAACCATGAATTATAGATAAAATATTCATAACAGTTTCACTTTAAGTGAAGAATAGTATAAAATTTGAAACAGTTGACCTTCTTTGCTCTTATATTGGTGATAGCAATGCTTGTGCTTATTAATTTTCAAAAAGCTGAATAATAGAAAAGGAAAAATAGTTATTTGTAAATATTTCGTATTGTGAATTTAAATGTGTTTTTGAAAAAGAAATAAACATTTTGACAAAAAATAAACTGGCCATTTACATTAAGAACTATTCAGGGGCTTCCCTGGTGGCACAGTGGTTAAGAATCCGCCTGCCAATGTAGGGAACATGTTTGAGCCCTGGAATATCCCACATGCCACGGAGCAGCTAAGCCCCTGTGCCACAGCTAATGAACCTGTGCTCTAGAACCCGTTAGCCACAACTACTGAGCCCAGGTGCCACAGCTACTGAAGCCCATGCTCCGCAAGAGAAGCCACCACAATGAGAAGCCCGCGCACTGCAAGGAAGAGTAGCCCCTGCTTGCCACAACCAGAGAAAGCCAGCGCACAGCAACAAAGACCCAATGCAGCCAAAAATAAATAAAATAAATAAATCTATAAAAAAAAAAAAGAACTATTCAGGAGTCTTTGCAATCACATCCTCTACAATAATACTACTACTAATAGTTATGATAAAAATGGGTGACATTTACTGGACTTTTTTTATGTGTGAGAAGCATTCTCTCGGCTTTATATGGATTATCTCAATCAAACTTAATAAATGGGGGTACAATTTCTCCCATTTGATGGAAGGAGAACCATGCTTAAGAAAGTTAAATGACTTGCCCAAATTCACACAATTAAGTGGAGGACCTAGCATTCAATCCCCTAGCAGTCTGATTCTAGAGTTCATACTGTTTTTTTTTGTCTTCTTGTTTCTTATTTGTTGGTTTGTATGTTTTAGTTTTATTATAAAAATTTTCAAACATACAAAAAAGTGGAGAGCATAGTGAACTCTTACATAAAACCATCAACCAGATTTAACCTCCATCAGTGTTTTATACTTGTTTCATATGTCCTCCCACAACTTTTCTTCTTGCTAGAATATTTTAAAGTTAATTCTCGACACCATGTTATTTCATCCTGAAATAATTAAGTTTTCTTTTAAAAAAGATATTTTCTTCTTTATATAAACCACAGAGCCACTATCACACCTCACAAAATTAACAAGAAGTTCTTCAATTAACCAGACTTTCTCGATACCTAATATCAGTTTAGGTTTCCTGATTGTCTAACATGTTTTTTTACAGTTGGGTTGTTTGAATCAGGATCCAGAAATGTTCATCCACTGTATTTAACTTTTTTTTTTCAATTTTGTAGTCTTAAAAAAAAATTATCTATTTATTTATTTGGCTGTGACTGTTATGACTCTTAACTGTCTTTTGCACTAGAACAGATACCCCTGCCCCCCTCACTGTGCTTTTCCATATACCATTGACTTGTTGAAGAAACCAAATGGTTATCCTGTAGAATGCCTCATATTCTGGATTTTGCTGATTACTTTCTTGTGGCATCATTTAATTTATGCCTCTATTCCCTAAATTTCTTCTAGGCTAGAAGTTAGATCGAAAGGCTTGATTAGATTTGTATTGTATTGCATTACCCCCAAATTTGCTTGTCTTACTTTTTGTAATGTGACGATTGATCAGTGGATTCTGCTAGTGCCAGCCTGTTACTTTCATTGTAAAGTTTCTCATTCATCAATCATCCTTTCACGTAATGGTCTTACCATCCATGGACGATCAGTACTTGAATTACTGAATTTCTTTCTTTTTTAAAACATTGAAGTATAGTGAATTACTGAATTTCTAAGGCGTTAGAATGAAAATTTCCAATTATGCTTTCCCTTCTTCATTTATTAGCCAGAACTCTTTAGAAGAGCTTTATTCAATCCACTAGGGCTGTTTGGTTATCCTGAAGTACAATTCAGGCAGTGTGAGATGCTTAATTCTTTCCATTTAATTATCAATTTCCAGAGTAATGAGGTAGTGCCTTAGAATCCTCCAGTGGTGTATAATTTTTTTTAAAAATAAATTTACTTATTTATTTATTTTTGGCTGTGTTGGGTCTTTGTTGCTGTGCGCGGGCTTTCTCTAGTTGTGGCGAGTGGGGGCTACTCTGTGTTGTGGTGTACAGGATTCTCATTGCGGTGGCTTCTCTTGTGGAGAATGGGCTCTAGGCGTGTGGGCTTCAGTAGTTGTGGCATGTGGGCTCAGTAGTTGTGGCTTGCAGGCTCTAGAGCACAGGATCAGTAGTTGTGGCTCATGGGCTTAGTTGCTCTGCAGCGTGTGGGATCTTCCCAGACCAGGGCTCAAACCATGTCTCCTGCATTGGCAGGTGGATTCTTAACCACGGCACCACCAGGGAAGTCCCAGGTGTATAAGTTTTAACTTGTTTCTTTCTTTTTCTTTCTTTTTTTTTTTTAAGTTGTTATTATGAAGTCTTGGCTTTTTGTATGTGCATTGTGTTTTAATAAGTTGCATCATACTTTTCGATGCTGAAATTGCCACACATTTGTCCAGTGGGAGCTCCTTCTAGCTGGCTCCTGTGTTCTTTTGACAAGATTCTTTTATAGCTACTTACTTTCTGGCACAACAAAAATGCCAGGCTCATCTTGTATATTCCCTGCGTTAGGCCTGGAATCTGCCATTTCTCCAAAGAGCTATGGTTCTTTTTATTGAGGGATGATATATCAAGAACACAGTGTGAGACTTATTGCTGCTGGGTTGTTTGCTTTTAGGAAAAGAGAGGAAAAAAAAGAGTTTGCATTGATAATTCTAATTCAGATTTAAGGTTACAGGGTTTTTACTTCTTTGATCTTGTACTTCTTTCTTTATGCTAAATATTAGATTTCTAACAAAATTAACATAGTTTTTAATTTTCTTTATCTTGTATCTATAATGGTTTCAAAATAACAATCTAGATTATTGAATGAAGTTAAAGCTTTCTTTGCAGTTTTCTGGGGGAGGGCCGTCAGATTGTATCTCCCTGAGGATGTACAAACCACTGTTTGAGATTGGATTGATAGATACCATTTAATAGATACCATTTAATTAGTCTTCAGTTTTTAAGATTGTTTTCCCCCATGACTTGGAACCTGTATGGACTCCTTTCATCTCAGTAGTTCTCAGCTTCACTTGCCTAGGATCCCACACAGCGTTGGTCCTTTTCCCTTTGGGAGTGATTGTTTTGTTGGCAAGTTCTGGGTTCCGCATGGCTGTTCCTATGCACTTCTCTTTGCCATCACCACTTGCTGTTATTGGATGTTTTTGGCCCCACCCATCTATATTCTAGGATTTAGTGGGGATTCCTTGTCACCTGCTTTTGTAGAAGATGTCATGTGTGGTTATGATGATGAAATTTGGTGAGATTTTAAAAGTTCCAACACTGCTATGTTCTTATTTCTGGAAGTTCCAGAGTCTGTGTCATCCTAACTACTGTGTGATTTTGCCTCTCTGATGCTCTAGCATACAACTTGGCTTAAGAAATATTTCCTTTGAGCTTTATCATTGGGTGCTAATTATCGAGGTATGATTAGGAACAGGAGTGAATAGAGGGAAGAAATAAGTATTTACAGCAATAAGTTCCTGCAGTATGCCAAGAATGTGCTGGTAATGACAAAAAATATTAAATTTTCTTGCTGAATCCTCATAATACCAGCATAAATTTGTATTATCCTAATTTTATAAGTTAGAAAACTGAGGATTAGCAAAGTTAAGTGACTTGCCTAAGAGTACATGGCTAGTAAGTGACAATGCTGGATTCAAAATGAGATTTAGGACTTCCCCGGCAGTCCAGTGGTTAAGACTCTGCCTTCCAGTGCAGGAGGCGTGGGTTCGATCCCTGGTTAGGGAACTAAGATCCCACATGCCGTGGGGTATGGCCAAAAACTAAAAACAAAAACAAAAACAAACCCCTGAGATTTATCTGGCTCCAAAACCTGTTCCTTCCTATTTATAATATACTTACTTTCTCAGAACTTTTTGTAACATGGCTTGCAAAGGCATCTTGCCGAGTACCTTAAACCAAAAAGTTTTAGGTGGGGGACATTAGAAACAAACCTTGTCTAAACTCAAGTTAATGCTCAGAAAATGTTTGTGCTGACTATAGGATGTCTATAAAGGGACTTCAATTATTTTGTAAAACAGTAGCTTAAAGGGTTGAGAATGATATTTAAAAGACATCTTATCCTTGGTTCTTTATTAAAGATGAAGGAATTAGAGCGTGTGCTACTATAAAATGTATGTGGCTTTCAGATTCCTACGAAAGTGCCAGAATGGTGTTGCAAAATAGAACACAGTCCTGCCTGCTACCTGAACTCCTCATCAGTGTTATAAGTCACAAATGAAAGCTGGCTTTTCCTGATGTCCTCCCCTGTCTCAGCATTATGCCAAGAAGCAAGTGTTAAGCCTACAGAGTAATGGTGTATGGAGATCTGGTTCCATATTTGCTACAGATGAGGTTTATAAGGAGAGCTTTGGACAAAAGAAAATAAGACAGATGTTTTACTGTTCTAGATCAGCTTCTACTTTTGGAGAAAAAAAATGAAATTGGATTATCTATGAATAATATTTTAAGGCAATAGAATGATTTTAGTACTTCAAGAAAGGGACTTTTTCCTTTCCTACCTCCCTTCATTCTTTTCTTCCCATATTCACGCAACAGTTCCAGCAAAGTAGTAGTGATATCTCCATTCCTTGGGTGTCAAACATCAGAATTCAGTTTATATTTTGTTTAGTTTAACTGAAAACAAACAAACAAACAGCTCCACTGAGATGTAATTCACATATCATACAGTTCATCTACTTAAAGTGGACAATTCAATATTTTTTAAAGCATATTCCCAGAATCGTGCAACCATCACAATAATCAATCTTAGAAAATTTTCATCACCTCCCTAAGGAAACCTTATATCCATTTCCTCCCAATTCTGCTGTTACCCCCAGCTCTAGGCAACCACTAATCTACTTTCTGTCTCTATAGGTTTGCCTATTCTTGACATTTCAAGTCAATGAAATCACACACTGTGTGGTCTTTTGTGATTGACTCTTAGCATTATGTTTTCAGGGTTCTTCCATGTTACAGCATATATCAACATTTCATTTCTTTTTATTGCAGAATAATTTTCCATTGAATGAATATTTTATTTATCCACTCATCAATTGATGGATATTTGGGTTGTTTCACAGTTTTGGTTGTTATGAATAATGCTGTTAAGAACATTCATGTACAAGTTTTTGTGTGGACATATATTTTTACTTTTCTTTCTTTTTTTTAAAAAATTAATTAATTAATTAACTAATGGCTGCATTGGGTCTTCATTGCTGTGCGCCAGCTTTCTCTAGTCGCGGTGCGCTGACTTCTCATTGTGGTGGCTTCTCTTGTTGTGGAGCATAGGCTCTCGCCACGCAGGCTTAGTAGCTGTGGCTTGCGGGCTCTAGAGCACGGGCTCAGTAGTTGTGGTGCACAGGCTCAGTTGCTCCGCGGCATGTGGGATCTTCCCGGACCAGGGCTTGAACCCGTGTCCCTTGCATTGGCAGGTGGATTCTTAACCACTGCGCCACCAGGGAAGCCCTCTTTTTACTTTTCTTGTGTATATACCTTGGAGTGGAATTGCTGCTTCATGTGGTAAGGTAACTCTATGGTAACCTTTGAGGAACTGCCAGACTTTTTTCCAAAGTGGCTACACCATTTTATATTCTCATCTGTGCCCTATGAGGGTTCCGGTTTCAGTTTAACTTTAAACAGTGTCATCAGTCAGGTAACTACTGCTTGCTTTGTCTGAAACAGAGATTCTTCTAGGTGCTGGGAATACAGCAGTGAACATAGCTGGCAAGTATGCTGCCCTCAAAGACCATACACTTTGGTGCAGAGAGACAGACAAAAAAAATAATTCAATAAGTAGAATAATTTCAGAGCCTGACAAGTGGTATGAGTGTTTGGGAAAGTTTCTGTGAGAGGAGAAAATATATGAACTGAGACTCAGAAATGTAGCTGGAGAGGGAATAAGGGAAGCAAAAACTCCATAAGCCTCACCGTTCAACAGCTTTTTAAGGTGAGAATGCTGTTGTGATTAGTGGCTAAGACTTATAATGGACCAATTGTTTTCACTTTTTTTGTGACCTATTTACATCCTTTGCCTGTTTTTTCTATTAGGCTTGTTTTTCTTATTGATTTGTAGCAGTTCTGTGTATTTTGGATTCTAATCCAATAAAACAAGGACAAAAGATATGAAAAGACAACAGAGAAAGCGATACAAATAACTCTTTAAACATGCAAACAAAATTGCCCATCCTTACTCAAAATAAGATAAAAAATAGCAATACCAATTAACGAGTGTTTACTGTGTGCCGGGCACAATTTTGGGTACTTCGTATGTATTAACTTATCTAATTTCATAAGAACATTTGAAATTGGAGTATTATTACTGCATTTGACTTATGAGGAAGTGGAGGCACAGAGGTTAAGTTACCTGCCCATGGTTGCTCAGTGAATGCAGAACCAAGTGACTGATACAGCCAGGAGATAGCCCCAGAACCTACATCCTTAACCACTACATTCTACTGACTTTCAAGAGTCAAAACAAAGCTGCACTGAACTACCATTTTTTTAATCTATCATATTGGCAGAGATCAAAAAGTACGGTAACAGTGTGATGAGAGGAGTGTAGGGACAGGCACTCGTACAAGTTGCTGGTGGAAATATAAATTGTTATAACCTTCTTTGGAGGGCAATTTGGTAATATCTGTCAAAATTTTAGTAATGTACGACATGACTATAGCTAACACTGCTGTATGATATGTACGAAAGTTGTTAAGAGAGTAAATCCTATGCGTTCTCATCACAAGGAGAAAATTTTTTCCTTTCTTTCTTTCTTTTTATGGTACCTATATGAGAAGATGCAGTTATACATATACAGTGATATATGTCAATTTTTTCTCAACAACACTGGGAAAATATAACTACAAAAAATAAATAAATGCCAAAAGAAATTTTTTAATGTACATAATCCTTTGACCCAGCAATTGCAATTCTTAGAACTTAGCTTTTATATATATTTCCATGTAAAAAATCTTATATATATATGTTCAAAAATACTTACAGCATTTGTTAGAATAGTATAAGCTGGGAAATAACCTAAATGTTCATTAGTAGGGAACTAGTTAGATAAATCATGTTACCTCATTCAATGTAATACTATATAACCCATAAAAGAGAATGATGAAGCTCTTCATGCACTCTTTATGTACTAAAGAAACAGTTTCCAACATATGTTAAATCAAAAAATAAGGTACAGAACAGTGTATATGCGTTAATGAAGGAAAAATAATAGAAATGTATATTTATTTTTTGTGTGTATATATATAATAGTGTGTGAATGTGTATATATACATATATTATGTAAAAATATCTCCAGGCATGCATAGGAAACCCATGACATTATTTGCTTCTGGAGGAGAACAAGGTGTTTGCATTCAAGAATAGGAAAACAACTTTAAAATGTTGTACTTTTTGCATTTTAAATTGTATTACCTTACATTAAAAATATTAAAATGAATATATGCTTAAAAAGGAATCTATGGTAATAATTAAGGTTAATAAAGGGCCATTTTGAACTGTTCTGCAGTTAGTTTTTCAAAATAGTGAAGGTCTCAAAAATGTTCATTTTCTTAAGTTTTTCCAAAAGGCATCAACTAAAGAATGCATCCTTGGTTGGTGCTGCCCTGTTGAAATGGTGGAAACATAGTAATAGTTGAGCCAATGCCATGTATTTAGCCCTCTGAGGCAAAACAGACTGTGCCACCCTTTCTTTCTTCCTTTTTCTTCCCTTTATTTTCCAAGAACACTGTGGACACTAGGTTCTTGCTTTCATAATTTTAAAGCAGCTTTTGCAATCCATATGAACAATTGCTACACTAGACTACAAACTGCTTATTGCCATATGTAATGCTCATCTCACAGCTCCTTAATGTCGTCAAAACTCAGACATACTTTGGTAGACAAGAAGATTTGGGCTACAAATGAGAAATGATAGGAGGATATACTTTTCAGGAATATGAAAAATCTCTCACCAAATCACATTCTTAGGATATAACCAAGTTATCTATATAAATATAATTAAGTCTCTTTGCTAGTGTTGCACCTTGCTGTTCTTTGTTCTTCATGAGATTAAATTGGACTCTGCTAATGTCAAGTGACAAGAATTGATATATATAATACTAGCTCTTTGTACCAAAGCACAAAATATTTGGAAAGAAAAAAGTCCAGGAATGTTGGCTGGCACTGTATCATTGAAACTAGAAATGTATGGTACTAATCTAAGAAGGTTTTATGAAATGAAGAGAATAAAGTAGACTTTTGAAGGTAGAAAGGAAATGGATCTTTTTTGGGGGAGTGTTAGAGTTTTTAGGGAAGTCACATGTAAGAGATGACAAATTTTTACCAAGGTAGAAGGAAAAGTGAAAGCAGCAAGGTAAGATGGAGGTTTTTGGGGGAGCTTAACACTCATGAGAGAGGAATGGTTCAGAATATGGGCTTTGGGGTCAAACATGGATTTGGCTCCCAGTTTCACTACTTGCCAGCTAGGTTGTCTTGAAGAAGTAACTTAATAACTTTCCTGTGTTACTTTTTAAATTTATCAAATGGAGATAATTATAGTGCTTAACCTTAGAGAGTAGTTGTGAGGATTAAGTGAAATTAGGCATAAAAGCATATAGCCAAGTGCCTTGTACATAGTAGGTGCTCAACAGATACGTGTTACTACTGTTAATGATAAGTTTGAGTTGAAAACCAATTGAATCTCATTATTGTAGGTCGGAAGAATCAAGAAGCAACACATATATAAAGAGAAGTGTACTCAGTTTCAGAAAATCTGTCACTTGTACAATCTATAGATAAAGTTAATATCCTTTTTGTGGCAGTTCATTTAGAATGAGATTCAAGAGTGAGGAAGGATAAAGAAATAACTTTTTAATAAAAATATTTTTTCTTTCATTTCACCCCCCCCACACATATAACTAACTTCACATTTAACTTGAGTGAGATTGAATGTGATAATGAGAAATACATAGTTGTTGAGATATAATAAATGCTCAAGAAATGCTAATTTTACTCATATAATTCTTTATTTCCCCTTGCCAAAGGATGATGTGGGAAATAACTCTTGAGAAACAGGACTCTGGAAAGTAAAGGATAAATGGAAAGATTGAGGGTAGAGGCAAGCACTGATTACCAGGTAGTTAGCTTGTAAACTCCAGTTGTGTTGGATGAACAATTATAACTTCTTACACTATAAAAGTTAAAAAGATTTAATGTGAGCAGACAACAGAGAAAAGCCAAAGATTTATGGGGAGTTTAAAAGCTTGGAAACCAGAGAACATATTGGTCCTGCTGACTCTGATAGGAGAGTTAGGGAAGATGTTTTGGATGTGTTTAGTTTTGGATGACTGTATAACATCTGAGTATATACATTGTGTGAACAACAAGAAATGAAAGTCTGAGGATAGGATAAGAGAAAGGGATAATGTTGGCCTATGATTCATTCATTCATTCATTTATTTATTTATGGCTGCGTTGGGTCTTCGTTGCTGCATGCAGGCTTTCTCTAGTTGTGGCGAGCGGGGGCTACTCTTTGTTGCGGTGCGCAGGCTTCTCATTGCGGTGGCTTCTCTTGTTGCGGACCACGAGCTCTAGGCACACAGGCTTCGGTAGTTGTGGCTTGTGGGCTGTAGAGCTCATGCTCAGTAGTTGTGGTGCACAGGCTTAGCTGCTCTGCAGCATGTGGGATCTTCCCGGACCAGGGATCGAACCCATGTCACGTGCACTGGCAGGTGGATTCTTTTTTTTTTTTTTTTTTTTTTATGGTACGCAGGCCTCTCACTATTGTGGCCTCTCCTGTTGCGGAGCACAGGCTCCGGACGCACAGGCTCAGCGGCCATGGCTCACGGGCCCAGCCGCTCCACGGCGTGTGGGATCCTCCCGGACTGGGGCACGAACCCATGTCCCCTGCATCGGCAGGTGGACTCTCAACCACTGCGCCACCAGGGAAGTCCAGCCTGTGATTCTTAAACATTCCAAGATTGTATTTTTAGTGACCTACCTGTTTATGGAATTGAGATAATGAACTCTTGACGTCTAATACATTTTTTACTCCATTTTGAAGTATTTTGCTGGCTTAAAATTTTTAGTATAAAGCGAAAGCTTTAGTAGACCAGTGCAATGTTCTGTTATCTGTCAATCTTGTGATGCTCATTTCTGGGCTACAGGGAGCACTTTGGACGGTGGACTATTTAGATGCCTCTTTGTAAATATGGGTATCGACAGAGGGATTGTTTTTATGCTTTCTGTGTTCACAGACCTGTCTTTTGGCTTTTTATCTTAAATATTAAATAATAAAGACAGTGAAGATAAGTAATTGTGACTTGTCTATTATTATGCTGGTATTTAAAATGTCTTCCAGAAAATTTTTCTGTAGATAGAAACCGCTTTGGCGTAAAGGAGGAATTTTTCCAGGATGGAGTTTTCTTTTAAAGCACTGGAAATGTTTCCGTTTTGTTTTAGATGCTACTTAAAATGCAATTATTTAATAGTATTCTTCTGATCATATGCACATAATGCCATCCTCCTTATGTTGGCATTTTAGCAATTGTTTGTTACAGATAATGTGTTTTTGTTTTTGTTTTTGTTTTTTTTTGTGGTATGCGGGCCTCTCACTGTTGTGGCCTCTCCCGTTGCGGAGCACAGGCTCCGGACACGCAGGCTCAGCGGCCATGGCTCACGGGCCCAGCCATCGGCAGGCGGACTCTCAACCACTGCACCACCAGGGAAGCCCACAGATAATTTTTAACAATAGGTAACATCTTTTTTCAAGTCTTTTCTTCTTGGCTTTTATATTATTACTTGCATATGCTTTAGGGGCTTATTAGTGACTCCTGGCACACATTCCATCCTTTAGCCATAGCTAAACCTCCAAGTAAATTTTTCTCCTTTCCTTTAAAGAATTGGCCATTCTTCTTTCCTAATTCCTTGATCTTCATGGTGCATTGACTATAATTTTATAACGGTAGTGTATTGTATCTTTCTATGTCAAGAAAATTTTCATTTGAAAACTGTTAGTTTTAAAATGTGCTATGTGGCCTTTTGGGAGGTTGTATACATGTGTGGGGGGTGGCAGGCAAAGATTGGAAATATTTATATTACAAGGTTATTTCTTTGTTCTTTCTTTTGACTCTCATTCTAATTGAATTGCCACTAAAAGAATGTTTTACAAGAATTTGAGGTAAAGGTTTGAACCCAAAATGTACCTCCTTTTTGGAATTATTTACTTGTTGCATTTTAAGTTGTTCAGTTTGTTACTGTTAGTGCTTGGGTAGAGCCTCACAGTTTTTGGATTCTGTTGACTGAGCTAGCTCAATTGTTATATAGCACCTAACTATATTATTATTTAGAAATTATTGCATTAGTATATACTAACATTTATTAGGGCCCACCATCTACTAGGGACTGTGATAGGCTCTTTACATGCATCAACTGTGATTTGTTTGATTAGTCCTGTTTTTTCAGGTGAGGAAACTAAGATCTGGGAGGTTTAATAAATTTCCCAAGATCACCTAGCTATTAAGTAGTAGAGCTTGGACTTGTTCTTAAATTCTATCTAAATTCTAAGCCCAAAGCCTTAGATTCTAAACTATTTGAATGATTAGGTGAGTACATATAGCTAAATTTATTCTCATTGTTGAAAACTCAAATCTTTTGTTGCAGTGTTTTTTTAAAAAAAATTAATTTATTTAATTTTATTTTTGGCTGCATTGGGTCTTCGTTGCTGTACACAGGCTTTCTCTAGTTGCGGTGAGCAGGGGCTACTCTATGTTGCCACACGCCGGCTTCTCATTGTGGTGGCTTCTCTTGTTGCAGGTCACAGGCTCTAGGTGCACTGGCTTCAGTAGTTGTGGCTCGCGGGTTCTAGAGCACAGGCTCGGTAGTTGTGGCACACGGGCTTAGTTGCTCCGTGGCACGTGGGATCTTCCTGGACTAGGACTCGAACCTGTGTCGCCAGCATTGGCAGAAGGATTCTTAACCACTGTGCCACTAGGGAAGCCATGTGTTGGTGCTTTTAAAAGCAGACTTAGCTAATGCTTGGTTCTGTGGGGATAGGAGATATGTTGTAGATTATTCTCTGTTTGTGTTAATCTAGCACCCCCAAGGTACTGTGTTTTTTGCCTTGGACTTGTGATATGGTAGGCACCAGAGAAATGCATGGCTGGGTTTTTATGTATGTAACTGTTTCAACAGGACATTTATAACCACTCTGCTTTTCCTCCTCTTTGCTATTTCATCCCTAGAGTGTTGTCTTACCTCAGTTTGTTCAGTGACAGAGAATAAGGAAAAGAGTGAAGTCTCTGGGGTATAGGTCTACTGTGTTTGACTTGTTTTGGTCTTGAGCTTGCAGTGCCTACAGTATGTACAGCCAGCTTTTGTTCAGAATGCTGTTGGGTGGGCAGTGTTTCCTTCACTGTAGGCAGAATTGATTGTCCTGGTTACAGAATCAAGGGAAATTAAGTTGATCTCTTAACTGTTCTGGATGTTAGAGTTAATTTTAGAAAAATATTGTAGTAAAATATAACATTGGTTTAACATGGAACATTTTAAGTGGGTAGAAATAGTTTGACCTCAGAGCTTTTGCTTTTTAGTGAAGTTTTTAATGCACTGTTAACAAAAATCCTGATAAAAAATTTAAGACAGTATGCCCTATCTGAAATATGAAATGATTTTTATGAGAGATTCATAATTCAGAAAGCATGTATTTTCTTATATTATATCAAGATCTAATTTGAAATGTTTGTTTATATCTTTATTTTTTGATGAAGTGTCAATTTATCTTCTGTCTTCAAATGATAAAGTAACTGACCTCTTTTAGATGGGTTAGAAATATCAGCTGTTTCTTAAAGCAAAAAGTTGCTTCAGCGAGTTTTCCTTATGCTGGCTTTTTTCTTTCAGGCCGTCTTACTGAAGCTAAACATCAGTTCAGTTGACAACTTTACTCAATTCTAGGCAACAGCGGCCATGCTCTGGCCTGCAGAGACAGTGAATCCATTCTGGCTCTGACACCCAATTTTATTGTAAAACACATTCATGTTGACATCATATCAGTTTTCTGAACTATTACATGCATAAAAGAATTCACCCCTCTCCATTCAGTCTTTCTCAGCCTTCCAGTAAGGAGAAATTTACACACCCAGTGTTTTTATTTTGCATTTAATGTGGTCTAGTCCAGAAAATAGCAGCTTCAGTTTAAAAGAATGTGTTTTTGGAGGCACTTAGCAAGAATGTATTAGCTTAATGGTGTTCATTGGTAGGAGAGGACTGAAGAGAAATGCACAAGGCAGTTTTTAGGCCAGAGCAGTTGAAGTTTAGGGTAGAACAGGTCGATATTGACCCAAGATTATGGGGATTAGTTGCCAGAGTTCTTCTGCACGCAACTTCCATTTGAAGCCTCATCCATGCCCAATTTTGTGGGCTTTGCCTCCTGTTGGCCTTTTTGATTGTGTTGTTTTCTTGAAGGCCTTTTTTAATTGCTGATTTTTTTGGTGGGGGGGTTGGTTTACTTATGTTTGAACTTGCCAGTTTTGCATTAAGAATTTGTGGGCTTCCCTGGTGGCGCAGTGGTTGAGAGTCCGCCTGCCGATGCAGGGGACACGGGTTCGTGCCCCGGTCCGGGAAGATCCCACGTGCCACGGAGCGGCTGGGCCCATGAGCCATGGCCGCTGAGCCTGTGCGTCCCGAGCCTGTGCTCTGCAACAGGGGAGGCCACAGCAGTGAGAGGCCCATGTACCGCAAAAAAAAAAAAAGAATTTGTTTCAAATATGATCCAAATCTTCAACTTTAGTGTATGGGGGTAAGTGGTAAGAGTAGACTTCCTTGTGTACAAAATTCAATCCTTCCATTTTTATGTCAATTCTACCTTTGTATTGAGTTGTACTGAGGCTGTCTTGGCTTTCATGATTAAAGGAATTTCACCTTTTTCCTTTTAATGGTGCTTGGCTGACTTATCTGACTTCCCGATCCTAAAATATTACGATATTTTCTTTTCCGTTTTTTCTCTCCTTGGTTAATATAGGCTTCCCTAAAATATTCACAAGCCTAGTTCAAGAACTTAATAAGGTTTTCCTTGTTATTTGGTTCTACTGTTCTGAGACTGTCCGTTGGGAATTTCATTTACCCATAAGAGACTGACATTCTAATATGGAATGATTGCAAATTTCATTTATAAACTAATATCATAAATGTATCCATGTGATTACTTAAAAATGAGTGTGTAATCTACATAAGATTTTAAAAGGAGTGGTTCTCAAACCTTTAGATGTATATGTTAATTAATTCTTACCTATATTATTTTGGGTCTGGTGTGATCATATCGGGCACATGTAGAATTTTAAAAAGGCTTTTTCTATTATCTGTATTTTCTAAACATTATGGGCAGAATAAGGTTGGAATAGAGAGAGAAAATTGCAAACATACCCTGACTTTCCGCCGGCTGGATGCACATTATCTTTATCTTTATTTATTAATAAAAGACGGAATGCCTTGGAAAACAAAAGGTTTTAATGGCCGGTGCTTGGTATCCTTGACAACAGTCCCGAAAGAATATTACATTAGGGCACCAGAGAACTTTTAAAAATAAGTAATGGAATTCCGTCTCTGTTATGCTTTTAGTAGTCATTTCGGCCATGGTGCAGCGAGGTCATAAGCTGAGCTCAGTGAAGGGAGCCAGAACATGAAATGATGCTGAGAGAACGTCTGGGAGATGAGAGGTACAGAATTACAAGCAAAAGTGCAGGCCTGCTGAGGCAATTACAGCTTAATGGGGTCATTTGGAAGGCAATTGCCAGGGGTTAATGTAGTATGGAGAGATGAGGTGAGATTGAAGTGAAATTTGGGGCTGGAAATGTGTTAAGATGAAAGATCAGAGAGCAGCATATTCTGCAGTGGTGAAGGTTTATAACATGCAAAGATTTGAGAAAATGTAAAAAATACTGCCCAGATGTTTTAA
Organism: Phocoena sinus; assembly: GCF_008692025.1. NCBI lineage: Eukaryota > Metazoa > Chordata > Mammalia > Artiodactyla > Phocoenidae > Phocoena > Phocoena sinus. The sequence continues at coordinate 9,701,548 of NC_045768.1, read as the reverse complement.
AAAAATTTATAGAAGTGACAGTAAATTCTAGAAAATGCCATTTCTATGCAAAAATATCTTTTCCTAAAAGAGGTTTTCAGTTAGAAAAAAATACATGAAATATAATATAAAGAGTTCATTTTAAAAGAAGTTTTCTCTTATAACTTACATTTTTTTTCCCTTCATATTTTAGGTCACATTGAACTTGAAGAGTGTTAACAATGACAATATGCTTTATAAGTGATTGTTTTACATATCAGAATATCAACTTTTTAAAAAAAATCTTAGTGTTTAAAAACAAAAAATCAAGAAAAAGTCCTAGGTATACATATTTTGATATATTTATAACAGATTCATCACATTATCTTCTCAGGCATTAAAATATACTATATAGAATGTCAAAATATTACCAGAATGTAAGCTAGCATTCTTTGAGTGGGTATTTTGGTTCTGTAAAGTATGCTTAAATATTACAGGTATTTAAATTTAAAATGTCAAACCATGAAGGCATAATGGAAGTAATCATTTTTTACATAGTTTTAAGCAGTACAGGGTTTGAAAAAGCTTTGCATGCCAGACTATTGTGAATGAGTGGAGTTCATAAGAATTCCAAGGACAAAAGGATCATTATGCTTTGTTACCTCAGCTACTTCATTACCTTAATTGCTGAGCGTAATCCAGTCTTGGAAGAAAACTCTGGGGCTTTAAGAAGATCAACACCGGCACCTTATGGCACAGAAAATGGAAACCCTTTCCTGTACCATTGCTACTCCAGGAACACTAAACCTTGATCAAAGGCTGAACTTTTCTTAAGGTCGGCCATGTGAACATTCCCCTGGAGCTGTACCATTCGCTGAACCGTAATGAAGTTTAGTAGGTTCAGCACCATTTCTCTCTGACTGTGACCGTCCTGGATCAGTGGCTAGCAATAGCATATTATCAGCCTTTCAGATAGGTGAGGTTTAAACGTGGTTATGGTTAGTAGTATAGTATGCTTTAAAAAACAAACAAACAAACAAAAACCAAACCAAAACCGCTTCTTGTATATTATAGGAACGAGAGAAACTACTATTTGTAACTATTTTAGTCAGGAAGCAGGACATTGCAGTTTTTATTTCAGTCCTTTTGAAGGATTTTGATTGCTTTCTATGCTCTCTGTACCTAAATTTTTCAGAAAACCTTGGAAATTCACTAACCAGTATGCTTTTCCAGAAAGTCCTTTACTATGTAATGTAGATGCAGCTGTGAAATGGTTCAGACTTATTTGAAGCATTTTTACTTATATTTTTTCTTACCTAGCAGCAACTTACCTTGGTTTTTGAGGGTAGTTCTCCCTTATAGAATGTGTACAGTTGCATATGTTAAGGTTTGAAAAACTACACTAAAACAAAGAATATGACCTTTAAAAGCATGGTTGAGTTGCATTCATTTTATAACCATCAAAGTAACTCTGTACTGTTGTAAGGTAGAAAAATCAATGATGCAATCTTTTTCCTTTTTGCCTCGTGCAATCCGTAATTGAAATGGAAAATCAAATGAACGGCTAACAGATAATTGTTTTATCAATATTCCCTGCCTGCCCTACAAGGGTCAGCATAGAATGATCATGAGCCAGGGATATGATGAGGACAAAATGTGAAATTGAACAGCAAGGAGGCAATAAATCAGCCTTGACAAGAAAGAGTGACCAGCATGTAGCTGTTGTAGGCAGCTTTGGGGACAGTTTTTGTCTCAGGTGTCTGCCCTGATTTAAAAATGTGAGTATATAATATTTGAAGCTTTGCCACCACTAAGCCTGGCTATTTCTAGGTTGAAGTACCATGAGACAATATACTACTTAAGAAAACCTGAGTGAATACTAGGAAATTACAAAAGTAATATAATTTATCTTAAAAGAAAAATGCTAAAATAAACTTTCATAGATTCAGATATTCTATGTTATACTGTTTGACTAATTAAAAAAGTGTAATAAACAATAATTTTGTTGTATTCCATTCATGCCATAGGCCTTGACTATAAAGTGAAACTGATTCACTGAATTAATTTCTTTCTAAATATATTATGTAAAGTTTGTAAAGAAAAGTAAATATTAATTTCTCTTGCTTAAATTTCAAGAAGATTTATTTGAGTTCAAGATGTCATTTGAGGAAGGGAGGTGGGGATCCAAACAAAAATGATGAATTGCTAACCCATAACTTAATTTTCTTTATTTTCTCATGATCTAGAATTGATTTTTATACATGGCAAAGAAACACTTAAATATACCCAATAGTACCGTGTAACGTGTAGGATTATGGGATAAACGTTACTGCTTATGTGCACATTAAAACTAGACATTGCCGAATTATGCTTGTTAGTTTCTTCACGTAAGATATATTTATGTTGGTGAACAGAGGGAAAGGCACACTACTATACACGCCGTGTGGACGAGTGTAAATTGGCACAAAATTTCAGGTCATTTTAGAGAAATATTTTGAAAGCCTTGGAAAGATTTATTCCCAAATATTTTGCTTTTAGGAATTAACACTAAGGGATTAGTCAGGAATACATAAAGATATACATACAAAGATGGTCACCACAGAACATCCTCCCTTCTGTGCCACTGCTTGCTCTTAGGTACTTTCTCTCTCTCTCAGTCTTTCTCACAGATTTTTCTTAGGGTGAATTTTGAGCCATACTACAGAAGATAGAATAGTAGAACACCAAACACCAAACTTGACCAACTTGTGGCCAATCCTGCCCCATTCTTACCTCTATTTTCTTTCTCCCTCACATATTTTTTGAAGTAAATCCAAGACATTATTTCACTTGTAAATATATCAGTATGTACTTCTAGGAAATCAGGATTCTTTTAAAAAATCCATAATGTATCACCATGTTATAACAAAATATTAACAATATTAACAATAATTCTTTACTATCATACATCCAAATGGTTTGTTTGAATATAAATGCACATAAAGTCTACCCATTGCAATTGGTTGGTATATTTTACTTTTTTTTTTTTCCTATACTTTTTTGTTGAAAAAATAGGATTGTTAGTCCTGTAACTTCCAGTCTGGATTTTACTGATTGCATCCCCGCTGTATAGTTTAACATGTTCTTCTGTTCTCCTTATATTTTCTGCAAGTTGCCAGTTGGATCTGTAGGCTTAATCAGATTCTGGTTTAAAATTTGCTTCCCTCCCTGCAGGACTGCTTTATAGATTGTGTTATGTTCTTATATCAGGTGACACAAAATGTCTGCTTTTCTTTTTTTTTTTCTTGAAATATAGTTGATTTATAAGTTGTGTAGTTTCTGGTATACAGCAAAATTATTTATATATATATATATATATATATATATATATTCTTTTTCAGATTCTTTTCCATTATAGTTTATTATAAGATATTGAATATACTTCCCTATGCTATACAGTTGGACCTTGCTTATCTATTTTATATATAGTAGTTTGTATCTGCTAATCCCAAACTCCTAATTTATCTCCCCCTGACCCCTTTCCCCTTTGGTTACCATAAGTTTGTTTTCTGTGAGCCTGTTTCTGTTTTGTAAATAAGTTCATTTGTATCATTTTTTAGATTCCACGTATAAGTGATGTTATATGATATTTGTCTTTGTCTGACTTACTTTACTTAGTATAATAATCTCTAAGTCCATTCATGTTGCTGCAGATGGCATTATTTCATTCTTTTCTTAGGGCTGAGTAATATTCCATTGTATATGTATACACCACATCTTCTTTATCCATTTATCTGTTGGCGGATATTTAGGTTGCTTCCATGTCTTGGCTATTGTAAATAGTGCTGCTGTGAACATTGGGGTGCATGTATCTTTTCAAATTAGAGTTTTCTCCAGATATATGCCCAGGAGTGGGATTCTTGGATCATATGGCAACTCTATTTTTAGTTTTTTAAGGAACCTCCATACTGTTCTCCATTGTGGCTGCACCAATTTACATTCCCACCAACAGTGTAGGAGGTTTCCCTTTTCTCCACACCCTTTCCAGCATTTATTATTTGTAGACTTTTTGTTGATGGCCATTTTGACCAGTGTGAGGCAATACGTCATTGTCATTTTCATTTACATTTTTCTGATAATTAACAATGTTGAGCACCTTATCATGTGCCTACAGGCCAACTGTATGTTGCCTTTCTCTCTTTTGTTGTGATGTTTGCAACTACTGATACTCAATGCTTATATCTATTAGTTTATTTGGGGTTGCAAAATAGAGATAGTCTAATTCTGTTGTTCCTTTTTCATTTATTAGTTGGAATCATCTATGAGAAACTTCCCTATATCTACTATTTAATTACTCAGTAGTTTAATTTGCAGTATTATTCCAAATAAGACAAAATTGTAAACAATTGAAATATCCAGTAATAGGTGATGTGGTTAAATTATGCTGTAGTTATGTGATAGAATTCCATATAATTATCTTAAATCATGTTTTAGAAGAATACCTAATAATATGGAAATGTTCAATATATTAAAATTTTAAAGCAGTTTATAAAATAGTAGTATAACCTGTTCTTAGGGTTTTTTCCTCCAAGTTCTTTCCGATAGGGACAATATATTTACATTAAATAATGGTTTAAATTAAATAAAATAAAATAATGGTTACCTCGCAGTAGTAGAAGTAGGATTCTTTATATATTCTTCTTTATACTTTTCTGTATTTTTCAACTTTTCCACAAAGATAATATATTCATTTTACAGAAACCTTTTTTTCTTACCATTTTTTCAGATGAGCAAAATACTGTTTAGGGACTGGATGTTTTCTAGTAGACTATCTTGTCCCATCTTTCAATCCATGAATTTAACCTGTAGAATGGTTGTAATTGCAGAGGCACAAATAGATCACTGCACTTGAAATTAAGTGCTATCTCCTCTAATAGCTTTTTGTGATAGGTGTATTTCTTATTATCATTGTACACCCAGATGCTTTGCACAGGGCCTGGCACAGAACAGCATCAGTAAATATGTTGAACATGTGCTAAGGTAGGCTGACTTAGAGTCATTCTAGACCTAACATGTTAATTGTTCACGTCTAGTTCATTGATGCTCTTTTACCCTGCATAACTTACCTTGAGTGAGATATTTCTACCTCTGCTTTAGAGAGCTAATAATCTCTAGTTTGGAATCTATGGACTTCACATAGGGTAGTGTTTCAAATATACCACATTGTCTCTCGAAAAATGATCAGTCCCTCTGGATTAGCACGTCACGCCCCTAAAAATCACCTCATGGTATGATCTCTCGATTCTAGCAGTCTTCTACATTTTTTTTTATCTTGTCCTAAATTATTTTAATTTTTACTTCTCCAGGGAAAAAATTATTGTATATATAGTTTATTTTGAAACTTGATACATCTAGTTTCATGTTTGTTATTCTTCTGTCTCCCCTTGAAGACAGCAGTTGTGTCTTATACTACTGATTTTTTTCCTCAGTACGTAGCACTATGTTATTCTGATGGTAGATGATCAATAAATAGTTGTCAAATTAGTTAGAATGTTGCTGTTGAATTATTGTTGATTAACATTGTTATGGTAATTTTTAGGATGAAAGAGGTGGAAGAAAATGGTCTTTTACTGTATTGTCTTCATTGAGTTGTTACCAAGTTAAAATTTAGTGTGGGGTTGGAAGTTAAAAGTTCTTTGAAATCCTAATTCATTCAAAAGTATTTGCTGAGTGCTTAATATGTGCTAGGCATTGTTATAGATGCTAGAGATGCAGCAGTGAACAAAACAGGCAAATTCCTGCCCTTAATGGAACTTTATATTCTTGTGGATCTAATTATATGTAACTGGCTGCTGTATTCATTTTGTGATAATGTAAAATGATTTCTAAGGAGCCATCAGCAACATCTTAAATATGTATATCAGATTGATCTGGAGTCAACTATCCGTAAGCTTTTGTGTGGTTTTGCAATAGCTTGGTAGTGAGAAGAGAGGAAAGAAACATTTATTGAACGTATACAATGCGCAGATTTTCTATTAAGAATGTTAACATACCTTATTTCATTTAATTCTCACAGTAGTTCTAAGAGGCAGGTATTATTTCTGTTTTCATCAGTGAAAAAAACAGAGGCTCAGGGATGTTAAGCAGCTTGCCCAGGATCACATAACTAGTGAGTGGCAAACCCTCATTCAAACATAAGTCCTTTTAATTCCAAAGTGCTTCTTCTATAATCATTGCTATGGAGAATGTTTCAAAGATTCTTAGTTGTTTAGTTGAATTTTTCAGTGATGTGTTTGCAAATATGATATGGTTTCCTCGTGTGTTTTACTCATTATGCTGTACTTTATTGTACAGCAGCATATCCATAAGGAGTCAGAGGATAATGTGGGAGTCAGTTTGTTGGGCAAAAAGGTCATGTTCATGTTCCAAAGTGACTTGAAGTGCTGTGTCACAATCTTTAACATGCACATTTAAAAACGACACACATAAAGAACCAGTAGTAGATATTATTCTAGTTCATTGTTACCATGTTTCATTGATTCTAAGATGTTCATTTCATCCCCACATTTTAACATTTTTGAAAATAGGATGCCTCTAACAATTGATGTCATGTCATGTCTTTTTGTGTGTGTGTGTGTGGTACACGGGCCTCTCACTGTTGTGGTCTCTCCCGTTGTGGAGCACAGGTTCCGGACGCGCAGGCTCAGTGGCCATGGCTCACAGGCCCAGCCGCTCCGCGGCATGTGGGATCTTCCCGGACTGGGGCACGAACCCGTGTCCCCTGCATCGGCAGGCAGACTCTCAACCACTGTGCCACCAGGGAAGCCCTATGTCATGGTTTAATTGGCAGAATTTTTTTTCCTTTACGATAGCACATAAATTCACGTTGAGCCTTATAAGATGGTGTCTTAGATTTAATGAAGTAAAATTATTTATATTTTGGAAACACCCTAAATATGTATATGCACTGTATTTCCAAACTGCTCCATCGACCCTATTTGAGTTGTCAGATTATTAATTTGTTTTTAATGGTTTAGATGTGTTAGATAAATGCTTACTCTTAAAATCACCTTTGCAACTTTAATTTTTTTTCCTTACTCTGTAGTATAGCTATGTTTGGATGTTTTTAGAACATCTATTAACACGCCAGCAAACTGTAGGAATAGTAGGTTATATTGGGTTGGCCAGAAAGTTCATTCTGGTTTTTCCGTAACATATTATGGTATAAATTACATCAATAGTATATTTTGAAGAATTACACATTATTCTGTGATAATGTGTAATGGTTCCAAAGGAACAATCAGGCTTTTCAAGTCGTTGACTTACTTTGTTTTTTTAATCCTTAAATATATATTTAGATAAATCACTTCCTGTGATTTTAAGATTTGTTTCTATTTCTTTTGATAAATTAAAACTAGAAATAGGCAACCTACTAGTAATTAATATAAAATTATAGCTTAAAATTTTACTAACAAAAATAAAGTGAAAATGCCTAGTTCTTTTGAGTTTTATTCTTACTCCATCTATGTCCATGAGAGTCTGCCGAATTTTCTGAATGATGGGAGATTTGGCACAATTTTGAACATATGTGTCTTTGATTTTCACATGTTGTTCTAACTGATGTCAAAAGGAGTTTTTGCATTGGCAGCCTGACAGTAGTCCATGACATTTGGTATCTAGGTGCACGGGAAGTTTAGACTTAGGGTTGAGCAAAATGCTGAAATTGTGGGGTTTTTTGACATAGTTTGCCTTTTGAAAACACTGTGATGATAATGTTGTGTATATTACGTTCAGTGTTTCTTACGTATTTTTTAAATGTCCAAACCACAGAAAACATTATTGTTTTCATGTAGTAGTGTTTAGGTCAAGTAGTATGTGATTGTATTAGAATTCATTTACATTTAAAAAGTTAGAGATTTCTAAAGATTCAATAAGAATAAGATCAGTATTGTACTGAAAAATTGTAATTTACAATGCTTCTCCTTGTTTTTTGCAGAAATAGAAATAAGCACATGAATTAAGTTAATAAGCCTTATAAAAACTAAATATAAAACTGTTTGAGAAAATCAACATTTTAAATCATGCTAAGTCTCTTCCTATTTTTACTCATCCTCTTGCAGAGCATTGACAAAAATATGAAATTGATTTGGTTGAAGGGTGTTAAAGAGCCGACAGCCAAATGTCACAAACAATGAATGGCTGCAGTGTTGAAAAAAATCAATAGGGAGGTTAAGCTGGTCTTGTGAAAGACTTGGCAGACTGCTCTGTTCCAGGAAGATATCTGTCTTCTGGCCTTGGTTGCATGATCAAAAGGAAAACTTGATAGGTTTAATGAAAGGAGATACTGTAAAACTGACAACAGAAATATAGACACTGTGGTAAACTGTAGTGCACATCAGTGAGTGGTGCTATTAGATACATTTTTCAGCCTGAAAATATATTTACAGGTAGAGATGTCAAAGGTATTAGCATTCTTTTACTTTTTCATTGATTCTCTATCAGCTAATAAATTTGCTTGAAGTAAACAAAGGTTTGCATTGGGCTAAGTGTATAATAAGATGCTAAATGTATAGGACACAGTAATTGCTGTGTTAATTAGTAAACTAATTTTCCAAATCTGTTCATTATAACATTTAAAAAATCTAAATCAAAATTACATCTTCATCATTCTTACATTGTATTTCTAAGACATTAGGAAGGATCAAGAGCCTATGTAAAAAAGACAGCCATTGACTTGTCAATGAAAATAGAAAGTCCATCACTGAAAACCAATGTAGGATTTATGATTCATTAGTCCACCCCACAGGCCATTAGAAGATATTTTATAGAAGCATCCTCTTTTACACTTTTATTGATAAACAGTATGTTGGCCTAAAAACTACTTCACTGAGATTGTTTTGATTAGCGCTATGTATTATTAAGTCTGACATTTTAACACATATCAAATAAGATTAAGATCATTTATACATCATGTTTCTTTGCAGTTTACTGTAGTTCATTGTTTATCAGCTTTACAGCAAGTAACATTTTGTGTTTGCAGTATTTTGCCCCTGAATTTTCTTGAGAACTTTTCTTATATTCTGAAATCAGTTATTTCTTGGGTGTTCACTGTGTATAAGTCATTCTGCTAGGAACCAATATCCTTAATTAAAAGCATTTGTTTATGAGTTTAGAGATTTCAAAATTTTATTTATTTTGAATAGGCAGCTCCATTTTATTAGCTATCATTAGATGTGGCAGTCTCTTTTGTGTAAGTCTGTGAGTGGATTTAAGAAAAAGGAATCATTAGTTTAAAATTCCCAAATGTGATATTCAGTTTAGAGAAGAAGATAACTTGTTTAAAAACAAATAAATAAAAAGAGAAGAGAAAAGCGAAAGATGTCTGGCAGATTTTCTGCAAGTGGACGCTGTAATAAAAATGCCCCCTACTTTGTTGGGATGGTATTTGGAGGGCTGCTGCCATATGTTACTTTCCTTTTTAGCTGGGATTATGCCATCATTATTGCTGATAAAAGCTGTTTACTGCCTTGGCAAAGGAATGATGCTTGGAGCAGTTTTGGAAACCGCCGTTCAGTTTACAAAAAAGTTCATTTAGTGCCAGATGCTAGAATCCTAGGTCTTTGTTATCTTTTCCCATTATTAGATCCATCCATTGTCTATTTCTTTTTTCCCATTTATAATAGAATGTTGCCTCTTACTACCTGTTTAAATTCAAGCTGTTAATGTGGGAGGTTATCTAAATTGTTACATTCTCCATGTTATGACTGATCAGTACTAAAGATGGGCAGTTTGGCTTTTAGAATCATTGACTAAATTTGGAATAAGCACTGTAGTGTGCAATGGAATTCCAGTTTCTAAATACTCTGAATTTGTGCTATTTTAGTACCATTGCATATCAAGCAGAGGTTGGTTCAGTCTTTGAGTAAACTATTGGCTAATGTGCAGTTTCTGGAAACATTAAAGGTGGGTGTTGTTTGGGTCAGTTTATCACATTGTTTTTATGCTGCTATGAAACATGTTAGAATTGAAAGTGAAACAAAATTCTAATTTTTTTCCAGGAACTGTTACATTCATAATTGTTATAACTTTTTATGAGAATATTCCCTTTCTAGTTATTTCTCTGAAACTTTTCCTCTGCTTCTAAACACAGTATTTGATAGTGACTACATGATTGGATTGTACTGCCTTACGAACTCATAAATGCTAATAACAAACTTTTTTTTCCTGTTAGTGTGTAATACCTAGTAGGCCTTTGGATAATCTAGTTTAGTATAAGGCAAAGAGATTGTTTTGTTTTTAACGTTGTCAACATTTTTATTAAGATGTGCTTATCTTTTAGTGTCTGAGTAAATTTTCCTTTTTCTCAATTTGTAATACTGCTCTGTGTATTCAGTATGTGTATAGTATGTGACTTACTGACCCACCTAGAGGTCACACTCTTGACCTTTGCCATGTTGGCATTGTGCTTTACCGTCTTTTTTCACACTTCAGTATTTAAATTACACTCATGACTTGAATTTAGAATTTTTTGAAGTGTAAAAATTAACTGTTACAAATAATGTTGATAAATTAGAGTCTTACTGGTTTATCTCAAAATGTAGCCCATAGTTCTAAACTTATACTTTTACCCAATATACTTTTACTCTAATGTTTTGTTTTTGTAGGAACTGTCACCAAGAGGACATGGTCCAAAATAATATAAAACCCACATTTTTAGTGCAGTCATTTTTACAAAAACAAGGTCAGCTGTCTGCTAGAAAACTATACTTATTTAGAATATACTGAAATATACCCAGCCATGGATGACACAAAGGACCCCTGATGATTCAGACTTTCGGATGACTTTAGGTGGGAAAAGAAAGGAAAAGCCATCTTCAAATTTGTTCAAGTATAATGTTAAATTTCAATGTCAAATTGAAGTTGAAAAATTATAATCAACTGGATAAGAGGACTAAGTATCCCCATTAAAAGTTGAGATCATTTGAGTTATGTGTACCATTTTTTAGAAATGATATTTTTATGGTTATGTGAGTAATTATTACTCATCGGCTTCTTCAATTACCTATAAATTATCACAATTAAAAAACAAGTATTAAAATAATAGCCAAATAAAAAGATTTTTAGATCCTTTTTTAGAGAGTAGATACTTTAAATGCTCAATAATGGTTAATAAAAGGACATTAACATGAAAAACTGTGCATTTATTTAAACAAGGAACATTAATTGGCTCCTGTACACACACACGGCATTATGATAGAAATCCCTGGAGAGCACCAAGATTTGTATCAAGATAGATCTGCCATTTGAATCATGAATTTATTTTTAATGTTCAAAATGATTCAAAATAAATCATGAATTTATTTTGAAATTAAAAAATTTCAGCTACTGTCACTCCCTACTTCCCAAATAATTGTCTTTCATTTTATAATAACTATAAATGGAATATAATCTTTAAAAATTGTGAATCACTATATTGTACACCTATAACTTATATAATACTATACATCAACTATACTTCAATAAAACTTTTTAAGAAAATTATCTTTCAAATTGTATTTGTAAAATTGTCTCTGAGAAAGCCACTAATTTTAGAAATTAACATTTCTCATCCCTAGTGACCTAATAACTACCTTTATAATTTTCAGTGAATGAATGTGTTTGATACATCTTGTTTAAATAGCTTTAATTCAGTTGTCTCAAGTTTTCCAAAGAGACTAAAATATAATTGCCTTCTTCCATTTACATAGTCATGTTCATTTGTACTTATAAGCCTTGGAATCACTGTCGTTTAGGACAATTGACAAGTAGCTTGAATCTAAAGAGCTTGTGTTTTGGTGTCATGTTGCCTTGGGTTTCAAACTCCTAGTTTTGCTATTTATTAGAGTTATGACTTCGGACTAGTTACTGAACTTTTCTGAGACTTGATTTTCTCATTTTAAAAAATGTAGTAATATCTGTTTGTCAGGGTGTTATGAAAAGCCTGTGAAAAAGCTGGTACTCGGTAAATGGTAGATATTTTTATTATCTTGAGTTTAATTTTATCTTTCTGGCTTATCTGCATGGAGCTCTCTGGACATGAATAACTTTTATTGGGTGAATAACTTAAAGCTGTTCTATATGACTTGTAAGATCAAGAAAAGTTTGAGATGTCATCAGCGAGCCTCCAACAAAACCAGGCAGAATGGAAGCTGCCCTTTAGTTTTATTTTTAGTTGAGGATCAGTCCAAGAAGGCAAAACTTTAATATATCTGATTTCATATTGAGCCTGTGATATCTTCATTAACACATTTTTATAGACCAAGTTTTTCAGTTTCTTTATGCCAATAACTTAAACTTTATAAATCTAATAACTTATATTTATAAAATTTATAAGGTATTTTAACATATTCATAGAAACTATTTCTAATATTATAAATGTATTAATGCTTGCTGTTTATGCTTTATTAGTGTTATTCAAATTGCTCTTGATTTACTTTCATTTTCAAGGCAGTTTTTTCCTTTTTAAAAAAAATTCCTTCAAATGATAATTATCCTTTCATCAAATTGTATATGTATCATCTTGATAGTCAAAACTATGCTTTTACTAGGCTACAATGTTACTTTTGGTTAACTGTGTGTGTCTTTTGTTTGGTTTTGCTTTTATTGTCATTCTGTGGGGGAGAATGTGACTTTTTTCCTGTTTAGATAGATGCATCTAGAACCAAATGAGGGCAGTAAAGTCTAATAGAAAGCTTTACAAATGAAAGTTTTGTTTCTGTTTGTGCAATACCTTGTTCCCCTTTCATGTATCCTGGGAAATCATACTGATCAATAGTTCCCATTTCAGTACAACTGCAGCAAGCATTACAAGTGTATGAAATTTACAACATTGTCTGCCGTAAATTTTAATTGGAAAAATCTTACAGCTTTGCTCTCTATCTTCGGAGGTTTAAATCTATATGATTTTTTTTAAGTAAAAAAAATTTACAGCATAATATCATGTCATACAGTTTTTATGGGCGTACAATATAAATAGGACCAAAACTATAGCTTTATTGGAAAAAATAACTCTAAAAATGTATTTTAACGCTTAATGCATTCAACATTTTTTCTATAGAAACAATGGACTTGGTAAAGTAATTTAGTGAATGTTGTAAATAATTATGAACAATATCAGACAAGGAATATTATTAACAAATAAATATATTAATAAAAGATATATTCTGTGGTTTCTCTGTCTCCCACGTGGGGCCTCTTTCTGAATCATTGTGCAACACTATATAGAGCTAATGTTCTGATTTAGAAGAGTATGAGAGAAATGTCGCTTTCTGCACAGCTTTATTTCTGTCACAGGTCAGGCTTAGAATGCTGTGTGATACATTTATTGACTCTAATCTGGGCATAAACACAAGTCCTCAAGCACCAGCCCAATTAATAATTTGCATAATTAACACACATATTAAATAGGGACTGGCCTTGCATCTGTATTTGCAGTGATCGGGGTAATGAGGGCTAACGGAGCGGTGCCTCGGGCCTGTGTTAGCAGACGTGTGGCAGTAGTAATTTTTGCTTGGATTGACAACTGCTAGACAAGTGGTCCCAGCATAAAGCTAAACCCCGTTTGGCAGTATTAATCGTTGACAAACTGCTCTTAAAGCTGTAACATTGTTTCTGTCAGTTGTTTGGTTTGATGTCACTGTTAGACATAATAAATCAATAGTGTCAGAATTTGGTAATGTTTATAGCTAGCAAGGTTTATTATTTCATATGACTGTCATGTACAAATAGTGGTTATCATGGCTGCCTCTAAATTATCAAAGACAGAATATGGCTTTGAATATACTTCTGTAATTCTTGTTCCAATGAATTCTTTGCCATCTGGAAATGCTTTTGGTTGGTATGCCTGCCCAATTTCAGTAATATTCATTTCTTCATGCAGTATGTTCCGTGATTTTTTGAAAGAGTACACATAATTTCTTGCACATTGACTATAGCTTTAAGTTAGGAAGATATACCTACCTTCCTCAGCTTCACCTTTATTCCAGACTTGATAATATTTAGCATGTGTGACAGACTACAAAGGTACTGAGATTCCTCAGAGTAGGATTTTAATTTCAGAGCATTTTAAGTACACGTAGGAAGCAAATATTATAGGCAGTTATTACTTAGAAAGAGAATAAGTTCTTCAGAGATACAAGTTAAAATTACTTATTTTTCTGTTCTTTCCCTCTTATCATTTCTCCAAAAGTTTTAACATTTATGTTACACTTTCTCACACCTGATCCTCATTACCAAATGTTTTAAGAATTTCTTCATTTAGATTTCAAAAATGTTTCTTTAAAAATTACCTCAACATGTGATATGATCTTTATTGTCATTCTATTAAAAGCAGTCCTATTTATAGTACTCTTGGTGGAATAGAATTTACATGTGAAACTACTGGCTATAGGTAAACATGTTTATTATGTAGCTATAACATGCTTATGATACACCATAAGGCTTAAATAATGGCTATTTTTAGTGAGTTAGAATGAATGTATCTCTGCATAGCATTTTGATGTTTCAACTAAAAATGTAAATACATTATGAGCAAATTAAAGGATTTTACGATTTTCCAAAATCTTTTCTTTGGCAAACGAATAGGCAATTCTTAATTATGAGCATAAGAGGTAAATTAGTTCAAAAAAGGTGGAGTCATTTGGAGTGGAACTTACCTTAGTTTGTCATAGCAATATTCTCACTTGAAAAAGGGGGCATGCATAAATTCCTTCAGGAAATTATTAGATTCCATGGGCAAAGAAATATTAAGTTATGAGCATTTATTTAATACTAAGCATTCGATTAAAAAGCGTGGTCTGCACATTGTAATGCTCATCCATGGTATCATTTTAAGCTGCAATTTCAAAGCTTATTTCCCATCTATTATATGCCTATGCACGTGTATATCATATATATAAGTTAGCATAATGGTACAAGGGAACTGTATCTGAACAATAACAAGGGGTTTTTAGGATATGAGAGCAATATGACTTTTTTTTAAGTAGTACTTTTTTTTTTTCTCCCAAAATCAGTACTTTTAAGTGAATGGAGTTCCAGTCAGAACTGTTATTTCTAGAAGGTAAATGCATATTCTACTTTAGGGAACCCTACTTTTGAAAGACTTTGGCCATCTTTTAAATATCTTTAATGGTGGCAAATAGAAAATGAATAACTAGAGATGATAGTAAGTCATGAGGTTGTGTGACCACCCTTTCTGCCCATGGAGAAGTCTAAGGCTTGTGTGTGTTTGCAGGCAGAGGTCAAGTAGCCCATAGAGGGTGATAGAGAGTAGTAGAGAGAGAAATGACAGTTGGAGGTAGGCCAAGGTTACAGAGGTGGGAAGATAAAACAGAGTGGTTAGATGTTTTTTCACCTTTCAGGTCTCGGCTTAAATGTCATCTCTTTGGAGAGAGACTTTCTTAACCACTCTTGCCAAAGCAGATCTTCCATATTATTCTGTAGGACTCCTCCCTTCATAGGACATGACAATTTGTAATTTTTTTGTTTTGGGGGGACTTCATGGCCCATGAAGATAGGGACCATGTCTCTTTGCTTTGCCATTTTTTTTTTTTTCAGAAGGAAGGTAATGAAGTATATATCTATTGCAAGACTTCAGACAGGTGGGATTGGGAATTTGAGGGACTTAATATTTCCTTAACATGAGCTTTGAACTTAGGTTTGGTACTTTACATACTCTTATCTTAGAATAATCTTATCAGGTAGTTATGAAAACTTCCATTTTATAGTTGAGAAAATGGAAGCTCAGAGAAGTGAAGTGACTTGCCAGAGGTCACACAGCTAGTAAGTGGCTGAGCTGAGATTTGAATAGTATTTTTGTATAATAATTTCAAAACCTAGAGGATTCCACATTACTCAGGATCTGTGGAATGTATTATTGCGGTCAGTGTAAAAGGCAACCAACATATTTGAAATGGAATTACTAAACAGTTACAATTATGTAGCGTGCATTTGTAGCAGACCCAGTCTTGAAAGTTCTGCTATTTTCTCTAGCAGTGTGCCCTAGGATAAGCATAGGGACAGTGAAAATGTATGTTACATATATGTTACTAGCTACATGTAGCATTCTTGAGGGAATTAAAAAGATTGTCACTCAGTTTTCTGCATGGGGCTTAATTCTTTTATGAAACCCCACCTGGAAAGGCTAAGTTAGGTTATACCACTGTAATAAGCAACCTCCAAATCTTGACTAGTTAGGAAACAATACCCAGTCTTCACTCCTGTGTGTCTCTTTTACTACTCACAGAATACTTCACTTTTGACACTTCTGTTCACCAAATATGTGAGTTTTTTCCCCCACCAAGCAATTCTATGCAGTGCCAACTGGGTGTCCTATAATTGTATTCATTTCTGACACTATCTACCTAGAGGTAGCATCAGACCCCACAGGTTAAGGGCTCAGTCTCTTAAGGTTGCCCCACTCCACTTCAGATGCCAACTGCAAGTTCAGGTTGTTTCCTGTGCTTCTAACCGATTGCCTATAAATAAGAGGTTCCCTTGACACCCCTCTCACATTCAATTTATTTGCTAGAGAAGCTAACAGAACTCAGGAAAAGAGTTACTTACGTTTACCAGTTTGTTATATGATATGATAAAGGATACCGATGAACAGTCAGATAAAGAGATATAGGGTGAGGTCTGGGAGGTTCCCTAGCGCAGGAGCATGTCCCTGTGGAGTTGGGCTGTATCACCCTCCCAGTATGTGGAGGTGTTCACCAACCTGGAAGCTCTGAAACCCCATACTTATGAGATTTTTTTTGTTGTTTCTTTTTGTTTTTTGCAGTCCGCGGGCCTCTCACCGCTGCAGCCTCTCCTGTTGCGGAGCACAGGCTCAGTGGCCATGGCTCACGGGCCCAGCCGCCCCGCGGCATGTGGGATCCTCCCAGACCGGGGCACGAACCCGTGTCCCCTGCATCGGCAGGCGGAATCTCAACCACTGCGCCACCAGGGAAGCCCACTTCTGAGATTTTTATGGAGGCCTCATCACTGTAGGATCAATCACTGACTTCATTTCCATCCCCTCTCCCCTTTCTGAAGAGGTTGTGGGGGCAGCGTTGAAAATTCCAAGCTTTTCTAATTATGGCTTTATCTTTCTGATGACCAGCATCCATCCAGGAGCATCCATCTACCCAGAGTCATCTCATTAGAACAAAAGATGCTTCTAGTGCTCCTGTCACTTAGGAAATTAGAAGGGTTTCAAGAGTCCCGTCTCAGGGACTGGGGTCAAAGACCAAATATTAGAGCAAGAGATGCTCCTAGTGCTCATGTCACTTAGAAAATTACAAGGGTTTTTGTTTTGTTTTGTTTTTAACATCTTTATTGGAGTATAATTGCTTTACAATGGTGTGTTAGTTTCTGCTATATAACAAAGTGAATCAGCTATACGTATACATACATCCCCATATCTCCTCCCTCTTGCGACTCCCTCCCTCCCACCCTCCCTATCCCACCCCTCTAGGTGGTCAAAAAGCACCGAGCTGATCTCCCTGTGCTATGCAGCTGCTTCCCGCTAGCTATCTGTTTTACATTTGGTAGTGTATATATGTCCATGCCACTCTCTCACTTTGTCCCAGCTTACCCTTCCCCCTCCCCGTGTCCTCAAGTCCATTCTCTACATCTGCGTCTTTGTTCCTGTCCTGCCCCTAGGTTCTTCAGAACCATTTTTTGTTTTTTTTTAGATTCCATATATATGTGTTAGCATATGGTATTTGTCTTTCTCTTTCTGACTTACTTCACTCTGTATGACAGTCTCTAGGTCCATCCACCTCACTACAAATAACTCAATTATGTTTCTTCTTATGGCTGAGTAATATTCCGTTGTATATATGTGCCACATCTTCTTTATCCATTGATCTGTCAGTGGACACTTAGGTTGCTTCCATGTCCTGGCTATTGTAAATAGAGCTGCAATGAACATTGTGGTACATGACTCTTGCTGGATTATGGTTTTCTCATGATATATGCCCAGTAGTGGGATTGCTGGGTCATATGGTAGTTCTATTTTTAGTTTTTTAAGGAACCCCCATACTGTTCTCCATAGTGGCTGTATCAATTTACATGCCCACCAACAGTGCAAGAGGGTTCCCTTTTCTCCACACCCTCTCCAGCATTTATTGTTTCTAGATTTTTTGATGATGGCCATTCTGACTGGTGTGAGATGATACCTCATTGTAGTTTTGATTTGCATTTCTCTAATGATTAGTGATGTTGAACATCCTTTCATGTGTTTGTCGGCAATCTTATATCTTCTTTGCAGAAATGTCTATTTAGGTCTTCTGCCCATTTTTGGATTGGGTTGTTTGTTTTCTTGATATTGAGCTGCATGAGCTGCTTGTAAATTTTGGAGATTAATCCTCTGTCAGTTGCTTCATTTGCAAATATTTTCTCCCATTCTGAGGGTTGTCTTTTCGTCTTGTTTATGGTTTCCTTTGCTTTGCAAAAGCTTTGAAGTTTCATTAGGTCCCATTTGTTTATTTTTGTTTTTATTTCCGTTTCTCTAGGAGGTGGGTCAAAAAGGATCTTGCTGTGATTTATGTCATAGAGTGTTCTGCCTATGTTTTCCTCTAAGATTTTGATAGTGTCTGGCCTTACATTTAGGTCTTTAGTCCATTTTGAGTTTATTTTTGTGTATGGTGTTAGGGAGTGTTCTAATTTCATTCTTTTACAGGTAGCTGTCCAGTTTTCCCAGCACCACTTATTGAAGAGGCTGTCTTTTCTCCATTGTCTTTTCTCCATATTCTTGCCTCTTTTATCAAAGATAAGATGACCATATGTGCGTGGGTTTATCTCTGGGCTTTCTATCCTGTTCCATTGATCTTTATTTCTCTTTTTGTGCCAGTACCATACTGTCTTGATTACTGTAGCTGTGTAGTATAGTCTAAAGTTGGGGAGCCTGATTCCTCCAGCTCTGTGTTTCTTTCTCAAGATTGCTTTAGCTATGCGGGGTCTTCTGTGTTTCCATACAAATTGTGAAATTTTTTGGTCTCGTTCTGTGAAGAATGCCATTGATAGTTTGATAAGGATTGCATTGAATCTGTAGATTGCTTTGGGTAGTGTAGTCATTTTCACAATATTGATTCTTCCAATCTAAGAACATGGTATGTCTCTCCATCTGTTTGTATCACCTTTAATTTATTTCATCAGTGTCTTATAGTTTTCTGTATACAGGTCTTTTGTCTCCTTAGGTAGGTTTATTCCTAGGTATTTTATTCTTTCTGTTGCAATGGTAAATGGGAGTGTTTCCTTAATTTCTCTTTCAGATTTTTCATCATTAGTGTATAAGAGTGCAAGAGATTTCTGTGCATTAGTTTTTTATCCTGCTACTTTACCAAATTCATTGATTAGCTCTAGTAGTTTTCTGGTAACATCTTTAGGATTCTCTATGTATAGGCTCATGTCATCTGCAAACAGTGACAGCTTTACTTCCTCTTTTCTGATTTGGATTCCTTTTATTTCCTTTTCTTCTCTGATTGCTGTGGCTAAAAATTCCAAAACTATGTTGAATAATAGTGGTGAGAGTGGACAGCCTTGTCTTCTTCCTGATCTTAGAGGAAATGGTTTCAATTTTTCACCATTGAGAATGATGTTGGCTGTGGGTTTGTCATGTATGGTCTTTATTATGTTGAGGTAAGTTCTGCAAGGGTTTTTGGAGCTTTGTGCCAGGAATTGGGGATAGATACCTATATATATATTTCTTATTATTTCACAGGGTCTCTGCTCATTGTAGTCACATAGGAGCCCAGGCTAACAGTGCAGCCATCATCTCTCAAACATTGCCAGTTGTTCTCCCCACAGTAAGACAACCTCGGGATATTGTCTTACGAGCAATTAAAGGCTATGGCTCAGAAGTAACAAATGTTCGTAATTCTTGCTCATGAGTCTTTGGCCATAGTCACATAGCCAACTGCAAGGGGCCAGATAGTGCAATCTTCGCATGTGCCTGGAGGGAGAGGAGAGCTGGATTATCAGTGAACAGTACTAATGACAATCACAATTAGCACAGTAGGAACTAAAGAACTCTAGGTAGCCAGTGAGAGTATTGCTACTGTTATTGAATTTGGGTAGTTTGAAAGTCCAGTGGCCAATCAAATTTGTGTCAGTGCACTAGGCAAATTAGGAAGGGCGGTTTCAGTAAATAAAAATGACTGTTAAAATGGTCTAGGGACACATTTAGAGATGCTCAACATCATTAGCCATCATGATGGCTCTCTTAAACCATTTCCTCTGTTCTCTTAATACTTAACTTTGCCCAGGTGTTTATTTTCTTCTCCCTTTCTACTAATCACACTTGTTGAAAAAAAAATTTTTTTTTTCTAATTGTATAATACCTCGGTAAGAACTTTTTAGTTCAAAGTAGGTATTGTCGTTTGAGCTTGAGAAGTCCCTATCTCCTTGAAGAAGCATGTAACAATGGGGAGCATGGCTTATAAAGCAGTGGAGAGTGTTCCAAAAAATGTGTTTTATGGAACAAATGTTCTGAAAGATAACAGGAAAAGAATAACTATCCATGGTCAAAGGTAGTTTGAGGGCTTCCCTGGTGGTGCAGTGGTTGAGAGTCCGCCTGCCGATACAGGGGACATGGGTTCATGCCCCGGTCTGGGAAGATCCCACATGCCGCGGAGCGGCTAGGCCCGTGAGCCATGGCTGCTGAGCCTGCGTGCCCAAAAAAAAAAAAAAAGAAAAGAAAAAAGGGTTGTTTGAGAAATGCTAGACTAAACAAAGTTTAACAGAACTTCTCAGAGCCTTTAACATGCTGATACACTTTGGGATTCCCCATGAGAGTAATATAATAGACAGCATTTCTTAAACTTATGTGACTTTGCCTTTTTTTTTTTTTTAAACTAGATTAGCATCTTGAGGAACCAGGGTCAGGAGAACACGCTCGTTTTGAGAAGCGTTTTGGGAGTCATTTATTTAGAGCATAGTGTCTGACTGTCTCATGTCTTCTAGATTATAGAGGACACAGCTAGGAGAGACATGAGGCATCATTTGTTCTAAACTTCATGTTTAGAAATGGGTAAACTGAGTCTCAGAGAAATTAAATGATTTGCCTGTGCTCATTTAGCTAGTTTTTTCTTTCATTTTTGCCAGTTGCACGCACATGACAATGATACTAACACTTGTTGCACTAGTAATGTTCTGAGTACTTATGTATTCATCTATAGAAGCTGGCTAACTTGTGGCCACGGCAGAATTTGAACTCAGACCTTCTGGTTCTGGAGCCTCTTCATGGTAGAGAAATCCTTAGGGCTAGCTGATTTCATCATTGTGAGGAAAAGTGATTTCCTATAAGACCAGATGGCTCAAGGAAACTTAGCAACTTCAGTTCCTTTTATAAGAAGAGGTCTTATTTCCTGGAGGGTAAGTCAGGAGCAGTTACTGATTTGAATACGCTCTTACATTAGGCCTAAACCAAGTATCTTTGTGAAAAGAAATTCAATAATCCAAGAGAAAATAATTGTGTTTCTTAGGGAATTTCTCCAATATCTTTATAACTATATTTGTTCTAAATTATAGATTGTAGCCCTATCTGCAGTGCTTCATTAGATAGATGAAAACATAAGCTTCTTTCCGTAATAATTCTTGTTTAGTATGATTTATAAAATTATTATTACTATGTTTAAATGGTAGTCTGGATGTTTCTGGCTTCTCTAAATGAGCGTGGACTCCATTCCTATAACCCTTAAGGGACTTCCAGTAATAAGGAAGAACTGATCTGATCTGATTTTTTTTTTTCAGCATAACATTTCCCTTTTTAAAACATCCCAAAGCACCTTATAAATGGGAGATGGTCTCACCTGTCGAGCACTAAATGTATTGACAGATATACTGTAAAATAGCTAAGGATTAGAAGAGATAAAGGTTATCTAGTTTTACCTATAGAAGAATGTGTAAGATTGTCATTAGATGGTAGTTTATTTCCATAAGTGGTTGAGGGGAGAAGACCTCTGTGAATCGTATAGTTAAGTTAGGCTTAGGGAATGTGTCAGAAGTGTGTTGTATGTTTGCTTACCTGGCAACTTGCTTGCCTGCTCGTCCCTGTTTTTTCCAAAAAGAAAAGAGCTTCATTTTTTTTCTGATTATAAAATAGGTTTTGCTTATTGTTAAGATATTCATACAACACTGAGAAGTATAAAGAAAAAAAGCAACAATCACCTAAATTCCCGCTATTCAGAGGTAGCCACTCTTCCAGATAGTGCTAAACAGTTACATATATATACTGTTTTTAAAAAATGAGTTCAATATGCTATTGTATAGCTGGCATCTTTTACTGAATAATATATGGTGGACATCTTTTCATGTAAGCCAGTGTAGCTCTACATCATCTTATTTATTTGGCTGCATAATGTTACCTGTTGCCCTCTCCACCAGTTTTATCATGTACTGTACATTTGCTTTAATCACAAATATCTCTTTAGTTATTTTATACCTTTGAGGGGGGGCTTAGTTTAAAATATGGCATTATCCTCAACTGGAAGTTAAATTCATTCATTCAGTAATTATTTTATTGAATGCTCACTATGTCTTAATCACTGTTGAGGAACTTAGATCTGCTGCCTTGTGGAATTTATAGTCTAGTGGAATTAGAAGTAACATTATAGAATAGGTTAAAATAGGTGAACAAAAATTTCTCTCTGCCTGGTTGCAAGAGGGAGACCAAAGAAGAAATCATCGTGGATATTTTACTAGAGAATGAGTTAAGGGCCAAAGGCATCTTCGTCTAAGGAGATTTACAGATATATCATTTTTAGCTTCCCTATTTCATTTCTAGTTAACAGAGTCATGCTTTATTCTAAAATGCAGATGTTATTTGCAACTTTGCTTTAATGTAGCACAATATTTCTACTTTACTTAAGAATTATAAAAATCTCAGCAATGTCAACTACTACTTTTCTTGAAAATGTCAGTATTCTTGCTTGACAGTATACAAAGCTATACTTTGGTGATCTTCATATTGTACCTAAATACTTAATTTGTTGACTTTAAGATTAGGCCACTGAATCTTTTGTCTTACTTGCTTTTTCCCCATAATAATTCATCCATGAAGAGGTGAATTGATTTTTATGGTTATATTTGGTAAACACAAGATATACCACCTACATGTAATTACAAATCAGTTATAGTGGCAAATCTAGAATCCTGTGACATCCATTACTGAGATCTCATAATTTTCCTCAGTGAGCATTTCACAAAAATACCACTGTGAAAGAATTTGAAAGCAATCTCAAAAGTGTACTTTAACAATCATGCAAATGATGAGTTGTCATCTTAGATTAATGTTTCTAGGACCTTTCACCCAAGAGGTGTCCTTGGTCCTACCTGAAGTAGTTTTGTTTTGTTTTTTCACCGGTTATTTGAATAAACAAGTCGAAGACATGGGTAATATATTTTCAGCATATATGTTGCTGGAGGAAATAGCTGTTCAATACTAAAACTAAGACTCTAAAAGCAAAACAAAATTTAATAGTTTATAATATTGGGCCCAAATCAGCTATAATAATGATAATGATTGCTAATATTTTATGTATGCTTCCTGTGTCCCTATACTGTGCCAGGCACTTTGTATGAATTTCCTTATTTAATTTTCGTAAGAACTCCATGAGGTGTAGGTACTGTTATTATACCCATTTTACAAACAAAACTAAAACTAGAGATGTTACATTGATTTGATTAAATTTCAAATCTAAGGTCATGCATTTACATTTAAAAAATAGATAGTGTTCAATTTCTGACCATGTGGTAGATTGAATGTGCAGGGAAACTTCATCTGGTATGGAATACTTAAAATGTTGGCTAGAAATAACTTCACTTACAAAGCATAACTGAACTGGTAGTACAGTAAGGAAATAGTGGCTAGAAAGAAGGACAAGGAGAATGATTCCATAGCTGCAAGAGCTGGTATGTGTTGGGGGTGCTAGGTGTCTGCCAATCTTGGTGACCTAGAGTGTAGGTTTTAAAGGGTCCTGTGCAGCTTAAGAGACAAAATTAGAGGTCTTCCTATAAAGCCAGAACCCTTAAAAGGGGTGAACTTGCCCTTGGCCTTAGATAGGAGGGACCTGAGAATTCCTAACAATAACCTACATTCAGTTGTTTTGGGGATGGAATTCACATTGCCTGAAGGTCTCAAAAAAGTTCAAGCTGAAGATTTAGTTTGAAGTGGGTTACTACTGCTCCTAGGCATCTATACAATTTATGTCTTTTCTGGAAGAAAGCACTTTACATATAGGTGTCACAGAATTCACACAGATGAGTTTTGGGGGGACATGGGCTCACAATCTGAAAGGAAAAAAGAAAAAAGAGGTACCTGAGTAAAAAAGCCACCATGATTATGAGTTAGTGGAAGCATGAAAATGCAGAATCAGGCTCATAAAGACTGAAAATATTAGTATGATCAGATACAGCAAATAAAATAGCTGTGTTTAAAGAAGTTAAATATTGAAAGAGAACAAGACACCATTAAAATTAACACAACATGAAAAACAAAGAAAATTCTTAGATTAGACATGGCTTAAGGAGGGAATTAGTGAAATAAAAGATAGATATGAAGAAATTACCCAGAATGCAGCACAAAAAAGGAATAAAAAATATGAAACGGGTTAAGGGGATAGAGTAAGAGAGCCCCATAAACATTCAATCCATAGTTCCAGCAGTAAAGAATAGAAAGGTTGGAGAAGAAGCAATATTCAAAAAGATATTTAGCTAACAGAGTGTCAGAATTGATGAAATATGGATGTTCAGATTCAGGTAGCCCAGTGAATTCTAAGTGGGGTAAATGGAAAGAAATCCTCACTGACATGTACCACAGTAAAACAGAACCCCGAATATTACCAAAAAAATCTTGAAATCAGTCTGAGAAAAAAGGAACAATGAGCAAACACAGCTAACTTCTTAACAGAAGCAACTGAAGCCAGAACACAATGAAATAACTTCAGAGTGCTGAGAGCAAATAGCTAGAATTGTCTACCCATTGAAAATATCTCGAGCTTGGGCAAAATAAAGGTGTTTTCAGACATAAAATTGAAAGTCTTCACCACCAATATAGTTCCACTAAAGGAATTGCTAAAGGATATATTTTAAGACGAAGAAAAAATAAATCTCCAGAAGGAGTTGTCTGAGAGGCAAGAATAGTGAGAAGGAAAGCAGAAAATTTAGGGGTAATTATAACAAGTATTGACTGTACAAAATAATATGTAATTTGTGGGGATTTAAAAAATCAAGATAGTTTAAATTGGACGTAACTTGAGAGTCTATGATTAGAGTTAAAGCATTGTGAGGTCTGGACAAGGATAAAGATTTTGATTAGCAAGGAAATACACATTAAAACCACATCGAGATATTGTTTATACACCCAACCAGATTGGTGAAAATTAAAGTCTTAACATACCAAGTTCTGATGAAGATGTGGAGCAGCAAGAACTTTTATTCACTGGTGAGTATGTAAATTGGCATAATCAGCTTACAAAAATTTTGTCATTACTTAGTAAAATTGAAGTTGTGTATATATACCCAACACAAGAGAGGAGAAAAATAGAAGTGGCACAAACAGAAATCATAAATGAGTTGGGAGACATAACTCCAAATATATCTTATACATGTAAAAGGACTTGAAAAGGTTAGATTAAAAGATTATCGGAGAGTACTAAACAAACAGTACTAAACAAACAAGCAAAAACCTGACAACCTACTTATTTACGAGAGACACACCTAATACACAGGGACACAGAAAAGCTAAAGGACACAGAAACTAAAGGATGGAAAAAGATATGTCTAACAATTGGAATAGCTGTATGATAGTAGATAAAATACACTTGAAGATAAAGGGAAAAAACATTTCTAGAGGTAAAGAGGGTCACTGTATATTGATATGTGGTTCATTTTGCCAGGAAAAATTTAACAATTCTAAAATTATACGTGCTTAATAACTAGTAACTTCAAAATATAAAGTAAAAATTGTCAGAGCCTCAAGGAGAAATAAATTCACAATCATTGGGCTTCCCTGGTGACGCGGTGGTTGAGAGTCCGCCTGCCGATGCAGGGGGCACGGGTTTGTGCCCTGGTCCGGGAAGATCCCACATGCCGTGGAGCGGCTGGGCCCGTGAGCCATGGCCGCTGAGCCTGCGCATCCGGAGCCTGTGCTCCGCAATGGGAGAGGCCACAGCAGTGACAGGCCCGCGTACCGCAAAAAAAAAAAAAAATTCACAATCATTGTAGGAGATTTTAACATATCCCTACTGGGTAATGACAGAACAGACAAAAGAATTCTGTAAATATATAGAAAAGTAATTAACAAACTTTTCTCAGTGGACATGTAGAGAAAATATCGCCAGCAACCTCAGAATATACATTCTTTTCAAGCATACATAGGAACTTTAAAAAAACTTAACCACGAATCAAGCTTCAACAAATAGAAAAGAATCAGAATCACAAGTACAGTATTCTGTTATGACAAAACAAGTGGTTAGAAATCAACAAAAGATAACTAAAAAATGAAATAACTCATACAATATTTGGACATCTAAAAATATTTCTAAATTATTTCCAAGTCAAAGAAGAAATTGTAAAATGTTTTGAACTGATTTGAAATGATTAAAGTACTACTTATAGCAAAACTTGTGGAATATAACTAAAGTTTTATATTAAACCTTAATATGTTAAGCCTTAAATGGTTACATTAGAAAATAAAAGAGGTCTAAAGTTAATTAGCTAAACTTCAATTTAAGAGCTTAAAAGAATATATGGATAAACCCAAAGAAAACAGAAAAAAGGAATAATAAAAATTTGAAGAGGAGTTAATGAAATAGAAAACAAAGATATGATAGAAAGCATCAACAAAGGCAGTTTGTCCTTGGAAAATTAGTAAAATTGACAAACTTCTGGTAAAGATTGATCAAAAATAAGTAAACAAGTTTTAAAAGAAGGAAGGAAGGAAAAGAGAATCACAAATAATACTGGATTTGAAAAGAAGAAATAGCATGTGCAGCAGAGATTAAAAAGAAGATATTTTAAACATTTTGTCAATACATTTAACACCTTCGGTGAAATGGAATACTTGTAGAAATATACAAATTACCAAACCTTACTAAAAATGTAGAAAATATACACGGTCTTATAATCATTAAGTAAATTAAACCAGTAGTTTAAATTTTGCCGCAAGGAAAACAATAGGATCAGAGCATTTTGTAACTGATTTCTAAACATTCAAAGAATAGATAATTTCAGTCTTATACAAATTATACAGTGTTGCAAACAGACTATACTCTTCAACTAATTATATAACTCTAATATAATTGTGATATTGAAACAGACTGGTACCAGTACAAGAAAGGAAAATGACAGGCCAGTCTCATTCATGAATATAGATGGGAAAATTCTCAACAAAGTGTTGCCAAACCGAGTCCAACAATATACAGACATATATTAAGACCAGGTTCAGTTTATGTCATTAATGCAGGATTGGGTTATTGTTAGAAGCATCAGTAAGGACATAGAAGACATGAACAACACTATCAACCAACTTGAGCTAGTTGACATTTCCCTCTAGCCGGTAACAGCAGAATATGTGTTCTTTTCAATTACACGTGGAACATTCACCGAGATAGAATGCATAAAATGATCTTCAATTAATTAAAATTTTGAGTGTTGGCAAGAATGCGGAGCAACAGGAACTTTCAGGTATTGTTAGTGGGAGTATAAATTGGTACAACGTTGGAAAATAATTTGGCAATATCTAGTAAAGTTGAAGGTTGGCATGCACTAAACTAGCAGCTCTACTCTTAGGTACATATCCTAGAGAAAAACTTACACATGTGTACTAGAGACATGTATTTGAATGTCCGTAACAGCTTTGTTTATAATGGAATAAGAGGGGGAAAGTAACTGCCCTAAAGTCTGTCAGTTGCTTAACGAATACATAAGTTGTGATGCAGTCATGAAGTAATATCGATGAATGCTGATTTTAAAAAATAACAGGAGATTTCCGCTTCTGGTTATGACTAACATCCATATGTATCTCTGTGTCCCGTGCATTAGAGTTTCTCTGGGATACTTGCAACTCCTAGGTTCTAGTGTGTACACATTTTATAATAGATAATGCCAGATTGCCCTTCAGAAGAGTAACTAATTTGCATTCTTCCCAGACTCCTCATTTTTCAATGCATTTTTTTGTCTTATAATTGGGATCATTTATTTTTCAATATTGTGGGTTTTCCTCATTAGTACCACAATGTAAGCACTTTCCATGTTAGCAATTTTTTAATAAGTAATTTTACTGAGTGTATATTGTTGCTTTCTTAACCATTTCCATATTCTAAGATATTTCGGTTGTCTTTAGCTTTTTGGTATTATAAATAATGTTATACTGAAAATCTTTGCAAATAAGGATTTTTTTGAAAGCTTAATACGGCTATCTAGATAGAGAAGGGAAGGACATTCCACTTAAAATTTAAGAGCAGATGCAGAGATAGATTTGACAAAGTTTGTCATTTGGATAGCACTCAGTAAATGATTATTGAAATTAGTTCAGATCTGATGTAACCTCAGTACATACACACACAAAAAGGAGACTTCAATAAATCTAAGTTCAAAGGAGACAGTGGTGTGATGTGTCTGTCAAAATTTAACAATTTTGATTTTTGTTAATAGAACTGCAGGACCTGCCCTACAAGAAGTAGTTTTCCCATTCTGACCTAAATCCTTACTTACTGTTTTTATTTCTTGTCATTAAATTAAATATATTTTCCTAAACAAGAGCAAAAAAAGTAACAATCCTAATGTATTCTATGCTTGTCAAATATTTGGAAGTATTATTATTTGGAAGTACTCAGAACCCATGTTGCAAGAGGGATTTTGAAAACGGTACGCTGAGAGAAGACTTAATGGAGAATGGTGTATGTTTTGTGTCTATCAAAGAAGACTTTGGTGTAGATGAGGTCAGTTCACAGTCTTTAGCTATAGGAAAGTTGTCATACAATGAAAAAGGGAGCCTTTTATTTTTACAATTAGTAGAGTTAAACTTAGTGAGCTGTAGGAAACATTTTGGCTGGTATAAGGACTAACTAATACCACTGTGATGTGTGACGTATATTGGGAGGTGTAGGGGGAACTCTTAGAGTCCAAGCTGAAGCTGAATAGAGCCACTTGGTAGAAATATCAAACGTCGAATATTTACTAGAGGTATTAGATTTAATGGCATTCCAACCCTGAATTTAGTATGTACATTTATATCTCAAGTTAAAGGCAGATCCTGATGGCCCTTCTTAAAAACGTTTCTTATATCCATCCCTTTCTTTCTGTTCTCAAGATTTTTGTCATTTTTTGCCTAGATTTTTCTGATACCCTCACATCCAGAACTCTTGGTTCCAATTCTTGGTTCAGTCTTCTTAACATTCTGCTGCTGAATTGCTTTTGTAATAGATCTTCGTGTGATACTGCATATGTCATGCTAATCAAACCTTTAGTTATTGCCCATTGCATAGGACAAAGTTCAAGCTTTTTGGCCTGGAATTCTTGGCTGTTTATAAGTTCGGCCTTCATTCTTTTATTCAGTTAACCACCATTTATCGAACACTAACTATATACCAGGGAAAGTGTTAGGATGCTGATGATAGATGGATAAGAAGATAAAGCACGATATCCAATAAGAGTAAGTTCAAAAGAGCTGGGAACACAGGCTTAGAACAAGATTTTGTTTGTTCATTTGTTTGTGTTTTTTTTTTGAATTTTATTTACTTTTTTATACAGCAGGTTCTTATTAGTTATCCATTTTATACATTAGTGTATATATGTCAGTTCCAATCTCCCAATTC
Source organism: Phocoena sinus (assembly GCF_008692025.1). Classification (NCBI taxonomy): domain Eukaryota; kingdom Metazoa; phylum Chordata; class Mammalia; order Artiodactyla; family Phocoenidae; genus Phocoena; species Phocoena sinus. The sequence goes on along the minus strand of NC_045768.1, from coordinate 9,671,771 downwards.
ATCACACCACTTTTGGTGTCCATATGTTTGTTCTCTGCATCTGTGTTTCTATTTCTACCCTGCAAACGGGTTCATCTGTACCATTTTTCTAGGTTCCATATATATGTGTTAATATATGATATTTGTTGTTCTCTTTCTGACTTACTTCACTCTGTATGACAGTCTCTAGATCCATCCACGTCTCTACAAATGACCCAATTTCGTTCCTTTTTATTACTGAGTAATATTCCATTGTATATATGTAGCACATCTTCTTTATCCATTCATCAGTCGATGGGCACTTAGGTTGCTTCCATACCTGGCTATTGTAAATAGTGCTGCAATGAACATTGGAGTGCATGTGTCTTTTTGAATTATGGTTTTCTCTGGGTATATGCCCAGTAGTGGGATTGCTGGGTCATATGTTAATTCTATTTTTAGTTTTTTCAGGAACCTCCATACTGTTCTCCATAGTGGCTGTATCAGTTTATATTCCCGCCAACAGTGCAAGAGGATTCCCTTTTCTCCACACTCTCTCCAGCATTTGTTGTTTGTATATTTTCTGATGATGTCCATTCTAACTGGTGTAAGATGATACCTCATTGTAGTTTTGATTTACATTTCTCTAATAATTAGTGATGTTGAACATCTTTTCATGTGCCTCTTGGCCATCTGTATGTCTTCCTTGGTGAAATGTCTATTTAGGTCTTCTGCCCATTTTTTAATCAGATTGTTTTGTTTTTTAATATTGAGCTGGGGCTTCCCTGGTGGCGCAGTGGTTGAGAGTCCGCCTGCTGATGCAGGGGACACGGGTTCGTGCCCTGGTCCGGAAGGATCCCACATGCCACAGAGTGGCTGGGCCCGTGAGCCATGGCCGCTGAGCCTGCGCGTCTGGAGCCTGTGCTCCGCAACGGGAGATGCCACAACAGTGAGAGGCCCGCGTACTGCAAAACAAACAAACAAACAAACCATATATATATATATATATATATTCAGCTGCATGAGCTGTTTATATATTATGGAGATTAATCCTTTGTCTGGTGATTCATTTGCAAATATTTTCTCCCAATTTGAGGGTTGTCTTTTCATCTTGGTTGTAGTTTCCTTTGCTGTGCAAAAGCTTTTAAGTTTCATTAGGTCCCATTTGTTTATTTTTGTTTTTATTTCTATTACTCTAGGAGGTGGATCAAAAAAGATCTTGTTGTGATTTATGTCAAAGAGTGTTCTTCCTATGTTTTCCTCTAAGAGTTTTATAGTGTCCAGTCTTACATTTAGGTCTGTAATCCATTTTGAGTTTATCTTCACGTATGGTGTTAGGGAGTGTTATGATTTCATTCTTTTACATTTAATTGTCCAGTTTTCCCAGGACCACTTATTGAAGAGACTGTCTTTTCTCCATTGTATATCCTTGCCTCCTTTGTCATAGGTTAGTTGACCATAGGTGCGTGGTTTATCTCTGGGCTTTCTATCCTGTTCCATTGGTCTATCTTTCTGTTTTTGTGGCAGTACCATATTGTCTTGATTACTGTAGCTTTGTAATATAGTCTGAAGTCAGGGGGTCTGATTCCTCCAGCTCCATTTTATTTTCCCCTCAAGACTGCTTTGGCTATTTGGGGTCTTGTGTCTCCATACAAATTTTAAGATTTTTTTGTTCTAGTTCTGTAAAAAATGCCATTGGTAATTTCATAGGGATTGCATTGAATCTGTAGATTGCTTTGGGTAGTATAGTTATTTTCTCAATATTAATTCTTCCAATCCAAGAATATGGTATATCTCTTCATCTGTTTGTATCATCTTTAATTTCTTTCATCAGTGTCTTGTAGTTTTCTGCATACAGGTCTTTTGTCTCCCTAGGTAGGTTTATTCCTAGGTATTTTATTCTTTTTGTTGCAGTGGTAAATGGGAGTGTTTCCTTAATTTCTCTTTCAGATTTTTCATCATTAGTGTATAGGAATGCAAGAGATTTCTGTGCATTAACTTTGTGTCCTGCAACTTTACCAGATTCATTGATTGGCTCTAGTAGTTTTCTGGTAACATCTTTAGAATTCTGTATGTATAGTATCATGTCATCTGCAAACAGTGACAGTTTTACTTCTTCTTTTCCAATTGTATTCGTTTTATTTCTTTTTCTTCTCTGATGCCGTGGCTAGGACTTCCAAAACTGTGTTGAATAATAGTGGCGAGAGTGGACATCCTTGTCTTGTTCCTGACCTTAGAGGAAATGCTTTCAGTTTTTCACCATTGAGAATGATGTTGGCTGTGGGTTTGTTGTATATGGCCTTTATTATGTTGAGGTAGGTTCCCTCTGTGCCCCGTCTCTGGAGAGTTTTTATCATAAATCGGTGTTGAATTTTGTCAAAAGCTTTTTCTGCATCTATTGAGATAATCATATTGTTTTTATTCTTCAGTTTGTTAATATGGTGTATCACATTGGTTGATTTGCATATACTGAAGAATCCTTGCATCCCTGGGATAAATCCCACTTGATTGTGGTGTATGATCCTTTTAATGTGTTGTTGGATTCTGTTTGCTACTATTTTGTTGAGGATTTTTGTATCTATATTCATCAGTGATATTGGTCTGTATTTTTCTTTTTTTGTAGTACCTTTGTCTGGTTTTGGTATCAGGGTGATGGTGGCCTCATAGAATGAGTTTGGGAGTGTTCCTCCCTCTGCTATATTTTGGAAGAATTTGAGAAGGATGGGTGTTAGCTCTTCTCTAAATGTTTGATAGAATTCACCTGTGAAGCCATCTGGTCTTGGACTTTTGTTTGTTGGACGATTTTTAATCACAGTTTCAATTTCTTTACTTGTGATTGGTCTGTTCATATTTTCTGCTTCTTCCTGGTTCAGTCTTGGAAGGTTATACCTTTCTAAGAATTTGTCCATTTCTTCCAGGTTGTCCATTTTATTGGTGTAGTGTTGCTTGTAGTAGTGTCTTAGGATGCTTTGTATTTCTGTGGTGTCTGTTGTAACTTCTTTTTCACTTCTAATTTTATTGATTTGAGTCCTCTCCCTCTTTTTCTTGATGAGTCTGGCTAATGGTTTATCAATTTTGTTTATCCTCTCAGAGAACCAGCTTTTAGTTTTATTGATTTTTGCTATTGTTATCTTTGTTTCTATTTCATTTATTTCTGTTCTGATCTTTATGATTTCTTTCCTTCTACTAACTTTGAGTTTTGTTTGTTCTTCTTTCTCTAGTTCTTTTAGGTGTAAGTTTAGATTGTTTGAGATTTTTCTTGTTTCTTGAGGCAGGCTTGTATTGCTATAAACTTCCCTCTTAGAACCGCTTTTGCTGTATCCCATAGGTTTTGATTTGTCATGTTTTCATTATAATTTGTCTCTAGGTATTTTTTTATTTCCTCTTTGAGTTCTTCAGTGATCTCTTGGTTCTTTAGTAACGTATTGTTTAGCCTCCATGTGTTTGTGTTTTTTACGTTTATTTCCCTGTAATTGATTTCTAGTCTCATAGCATTGCGGTCAGAAAAGATGCTTGATATGATTTCAATTTTCTTAAATTTACTGAGGCTTGATTTGTGACCCAAGATGTGATCTATCCTGGAGAATGTTCCGTGTGCACTTGAGAAGAAAGTGTAATCTGCTGTTTTTGGATGGACTGTCCTATAAATATCATTTAAACCTATCTGGTCTATTGTGTCATTTAAAGCTTGTGTTTCCTTATTAATTTTCTGTTTGGATGATCTGTCCATTGGTGTAAGTGAGGTGTTAAAGTCCCCCACTATTATTGTGTTACTGTCGATTTCCTCTTTTATAGCTATTAGCAGTTGCTTTATGTATTGAGGTGCTTCTATGTTGGGTGCATATATATTTACAATTGTTATATCTTCTTGGATTGATCCCCTTGATCATTACATAGTGTCCTTCCTTGTCTCTTGTAACATTCTTTATTTTAAAATCTATTTTATCTGATATGAGTATTGCTACTCCAGCTTTCTTTAGATTTCCATTTGCATGGAATATCTTTTTCCATCCCCTCTCTTTCAGTATGCATGTGTCTCTAGGTCTGAAGTGGGTCTCTTGCAGACAGCATATATATGGGTCTTGTTTTTGTACCCATTCAGCAAGCCTGTGTCTTTTGGTTGGAGCATTTAATCCATTCACGTTTAAGGTAATTATCAATATGTATGTTCCTAATACCATTTTCTTAATTGTTATGGGTTTGTTTTTGTAAGTCCTTTCCTTCTCTTGTGTTTCCCACTTAGAGAAGTTCTTTTAGCATTTGTTGTAGAGTTGGTTTGGTGGTGTTGAATTCTCTTAGCTTTTGCTTTTCTGTAAAGCTTTTGATTTCTCCATCGAATCTGAATGAGATCCTTGCTGGGTAGAGTATTCTTGGTTGTAGGTTCTTCCCTTTCATCACTTTAAGTATATCATGCCACTCCCTTCGGCTTATGCGAGTTCCCTTGTACGTTATTTGTCATTATTCCGTTGTTGCTTTCAGTAATTTTTCTTTGTCTTTAATTTTTGTCAGTTTGATTACTGTGTGTCTTGGCATGTTTCTCCTTGGGTTTGTCCTGCCTGGGACTCTCTGCCCTTCCTGGACTTGGGTGGCTATTTCCTTTTTCATGTTAGAGAAGTTTACAACTATAATCTCTTCAAATATTTTCTCGCGTCCTTTCTCTCTCTCTTCTCCTTCTGGGGCACCTATAATGCGAATGTTGTTATGTTTAATTTTGTCCCAGAGGTCTCTTAGGCTGTCTTCATTTCTTTTCATTCTTTTTTCTTTATTCTGTTCCGCAGCAGTGAATTCCACCATTCTGTCTTCCAGGTCACTTATCCGTTCTTCTGCCTCAGTTATTCTGCTATTGATTCCATTTAGTGTATTCTTCATTTCAGTTATTTTATTGTTTATCTCTGTTTCTTTTTTTTTTTTTTTTTTTTTTGCGGTACGCAGTCCTCTCATTGTTGTGGCCTCTCACGTTGCAGAGCACAGGCTCTGGACGTGCAGGTTCAGTGGCCATGGCTCATGGGCCCAGCTGCTCCGCGGCATGTGGGATCTTCCCGGATTGGGGCACAAACCCGTATCCCCTGCATCAGCAGGCGGACTCTCAACCACTGCGCCACTAGGGAAGCCCTGTTAAACCTTTCTTGCATCTTCTCGATCTTTGCCTCCATTCTTTTTCTGAGGTCCTGTATCATCTTCACTATCATTATTTTGAATTCTTTTTCTGGAAGTTTGCCTATCTCCACTTCATTTAGTTGTTTTTTGGGGGTTTTATCTTGTTCCTTCATGTGGTACATAGCCCTCTGCCTTTTCATCTTGTCGTTCTTTGAATGTGGTTTTTGTTCCACAGGCTGCAGGATTGTAGTTCTTGTTTTTGCTGTCTGCCCTCTGGTGGATGAAGCTGTCTAAGAGGCTTGTGCAAGTTTCCTGATGGAAGGACCTGGTGGGTAGAGCTCAGTAAAACTTTAATCCACTTGTCTGCTGATGGATGGGGCTGGGTTCCCTCCTTGTTGGTTGTTTGGCCTGAGGCGACCCCACACTGGAGCCTACCCAGCTCTTTGGTGGGGCTAATAGCGGACTCTGGGAGGGCTCACGCCCAGGAGTACCTCTCAGAACTTCTGCTGACAGTGTCCTTGTCCTCATGGTGAGCCACAGCCACCCCTCGCCTCTGCAGGAGACCCTCCGACACTAGCAGGTAGGTCTGGTTCAGTCTCCTATGGGGTCACTGCTCCTTCCCCTGGGTCCCAATGCACACACTACTTTGTGTGTGTCTTCCAAGAGTGGAGTCTCTGTTTCCCCCATTCCTGTCGAAGTCCTGCAGTCAAATCCTGCTAGCTTTCAAAGTCTGATTCTCTAGGAATTCCTCCTCCCGTTTCCAAACCACCACATTGGGAAGCCTGACGTGGGGCTCAGAACCTTCATTCCAGTGGGTGGACTTCTGTGGTATATGTGTTCTCCAGTTTGTGAGCCACCCACCCAGCAGTTATGGGATTTGATTTTATTGTGATTGGCTTCTCCTTTGTCTTTGGATGTGGGGTATCTTTTTTGGTGAGTTCCAGTGTCTTCCTGTTGATGATTGTTCAACAGTTAGTTGTGATTCCAGTGCTCTTGCAAGAGGGAGTGGGCACACATCCTTCTACTCTGCCATCTTGAACCCTGTTCATTTGTTTGAAAGGAAAAATATAGGATTTTGAAGAAAAGCATATTTAGAAGACCCCAACCCGGTTTAGAGACTCAGAGAAAGCTTAGTTTCTACTACTCCCTAACAAGAACTTTCTGTCCTAGTTAGACTGGTCTATTTTCTTTCTTCAGGAACAATTGATTAATTTCTGCCTCATGGTGTATTTTTTTTTTTTAACTACAAAAACGTTCTCATACTATTTTTTGTACTGTACTTCAAGGTAGGTCATGTTTCAAAGCTTCCGTTATCTGGATGCTATTTACCTCCTTTAGGATACCTGATACTTCCCTTATCTGAATCAAAAAACTAATTTTTTGTATCACTCACTTGCCTTTTATTTATGTGCCACTTATTGTGACTACATTATATGTAAATTTGGTAGTGTTATTTTACTCTTTATATCTTCATGTCTGTCTTTCTAGTGAGATTATAAACAGCTTGAGGATATGTCATGTCATACATATTTCTCTGGCCCCCAGAGACTCGTACACAGGTCCCAGGTGATTGGCATATAGAAGGGTTTTAATAAAGATTTGTTGAATGAATGCATATTGACTTTTTAAGCTAAATAATCAGGGTGCTGTCATAATCAAACTTTCTGCGTTTGACCATGAAAGATCCTTTTTTCATCATAAAGTAAGCTTTCTCTGATTCCCACCCCATCTCCAGTCCTTCTGGGTAAGTATATTCGTTGTTTCAATTTCGGCTATATACGACTTTCCAGTACTTCTTCTAGGACTTGCAGGATTGTAAATCATCATATAAGTGCAGCCAATAAAATCTCTCCTTTTCTCATTCTCTTTACTAAAGTTTTCTATCTTCTATATCTCCCCCACTTTAAAAGTGGAATCTTCTTTTATTCCCATATTTCACTTTTACATTACATGCTCCATAACATTTGCAGTACCTGGTGTTGTCTTAACATTTCTGCCACAGAGTCCTAGTTGTGGCCTTTGCTACATTACATTTGGTCTTTTGTATCATCGAGAATAACAACCATTGAACACCTATTATGTGCAGGGAATGGCACTGGGCACTGGGGCAGTTTGTCTTGTCAGATTCATCCTCAATTTGACTATCCATGAAAATTGCTCTTCATTGTTTGTCTTCTTCCCATCCCCACCAATACTTTGGCTAATAAATTGTCTTGTTTAGAGGTCATCATCATACACAATTGCAGCTTTAGATTCCATTCAGTGGTGATGGTTGTTTCTTGGTAGTGGAATGAGAGAAAAACACAAGGGAAAGTGGACAACCGTACTAACTCCTTACTGATTTTGCCACCATTATGGCAGATTGTTTGTGATTTGTGGAAATGGACTCTCTTTTATCAATGGTTGACTATCAGTTCTTTTTTCTGGCTAGAAGTCATTAGTTAACGCAGCTCAAGGATTTGTCTGAGAAGAGCAGCACATCAGTTAGAATGCTAATTCACTCAACTGGCAGCAAGCACAGTGAAATGACAGCTTGGAGGGGGGTAAGAGGAGTGTCTGAAAATGGCAGCAGATTGGTATTTCGAAAGGGGAAGGAAATTTCATAATGATGAATAAGAAAGATGACATTTGGTGCTCACATTTAGCTTGCATTGGATGTCCATATAAGGGTCAGTATGCATAACCTCTCTTGATTAGGCCTCCGGCTGCCCAGCAGCTGACTGGGTGTATACCCTTCGGACTGTAACCAAAAGGAAGGCCTAGATAATTAGGCCAAGTTGAACTGCAGGAGGTAGCCAGCTTCTCTGCTGCCTTTTGTATATTCATGACCCAGCTTGATTGATGGAAGGACAGTGTTTGGTGACACTGTCATTTGCAAGTTGAAAGGTAGACTACAGGCTGGAGCCAAGATCAGATGTGCTTTAAAGAGTCCTACAATAAACTCATTTGGATTCTGATGATGTTCACGTATGCATTTCTTTGTTTCTTACTGTTTCTCATAGACATCTGTTAATTTGTAGAAATTAGCTTGGTTGTTTTCAGTTAAAACCTCACACTAAGTTATAGGATAGTTTTGTTTAAAGAGTTGTACAAAGTTGCTAGTGATATAATGTGTGATGTGGGTCTTAGATGTTTTCATGTGATATTTTCACCCATTTCTTATATAGGAATTTAAAATATATTTCTTGAACTGATGTACATCACCACAAGGAAGCAACTTTTTTTTTCCAAGAAAAAAGTTAAATGAATTTTCTCATATTTCACATATTTCAAAAATCTTTAGCACTGTTGTCAAAAAGTTTTCCCGAGAATATTGTTTTTGTAAAGGTATTCTATTCTTCATCAGAAGGTATGTGAATATCTAAGGTTCACTTTCAATATTATGATTCATGCAAAAGGTCTTTTATTCATTCCCATGTCTTTTCTGTTTACTCAAAGAGTTGATTAATTTCAGACTTGTGGCAAATGAGTTGAAAATACTAAGCAAAGTTAAAATCCTAAAACAGAAACAAGTGTTTCACCTGAAGAACATCTTCAAAATGTTGAACCTAAGTTATCATAAATTATTAGAAGAATGAGTACCATATTCCATTGATTAAAAAAGATAAGAAAAGAAAGGGAAGGAAGGATGTTTGTGAAGGATTTTTGATGTACCTGTTTCATATATATTAAGCCACTACTTAAATCTATCTTTTAAGAAACACCACACAGATGTGAACACTAGTTATTATAATTAATTTTATTTTTCAATACTTTCATTATTACACTGCTGCTTTTGGAAGATAGAGTTGTTCTGTCATCGCTAAATGATCATCAGCCTGAAAATGATTTGAATACTTTCTCTGAAAAGTCCTTACATGTATATTTTGGATGTGTTACCTAACTTCTGTTAGTTACCATAACTTCAGATAACATAAATAGAGGTTCTTTGTAAGCTGTAAAGTGCTGTATAAATGTAAGTAGTAGTAGTAGCTGTTGTTGTTGTCATTATCATTATTAACAACAAATCCCAGGTAGTTGTAACAGATATAATGGTTGTACCAGATGAAGTGGTCCTTCCATTACATTTTTGTCAACTAAATGTGACTGATCAGGTATGAAACTTTTTGTAAAAGCAAAATAGCAAAGAAAGACTTTACCAGCTCTTTCAGTTATTTTCCATATTAATTATCTGACTTTGCTCCTCCCTACCAGATGCTAGAAAAGACAGTGTCTCAACCTGACAGTACTGCTTTTGTAAAGAAGGTTCTGGAGGGTGTTGAAAACACACTCTGATCACTACAAAAATCATGCATACTCCTTTTAACGTCATTTTAGGCTTAACTGACATTTGACGTAAGCACCTGAAATGTAGTATCTGTCTGTATAGTATTCAGAAACTCCTGGCTGTAATTGGTGGTAATTATTTCTAAATCAAACAGTTATCATTTAGCAGAAAAAGTATTAATATATCCAAAATGTTAGTGAAAAATGTCACTTTTCTCGCTTGAATCACATCTCAGGATTTTCAAATGCTGGATTTTCTTCTGGACTTTTCTTATTAGAAATTAAAAGCGAGGTGTATGTTTTTGTGAAATAAGATAGAAATAAAAACTTACTGAATAGAAACAGTTCAGAAATTTTCAAAGAGAGCTGTGCCTTCTTGAACCAAATTTAAATGTATTGTATATTTTTCTGCTACAGAGCAATATTCTTAATGTGTTAGTTACTGATCTCCTTAAGTCTTTTCAAAAACTTAAAGGTATCACTTTGTCAGGATACTCTGGGTCCTTCCAGTGATAAAATAAACTTGACACTTGTTCTATGAAGGCATCTTCTCCCTGCTTATCAGCTCTTCAATTTATGGCTGTGTTTTGAAATTTGTGCCTGTGACTCCCATCTTTGTATTTACTTCAATTAACACATAAACCCTAATTAGCCAGATCAAGGGACTTGGGAGTCCATAAATGGAAAGTGACATGGCAGAGCTTGGCAGCTGGCATCAAGGCAAGGTGACAAAAACAGGGAAGTATCAATTAGATGACAATGATGGTAAAGCTATGTGTTGGGATGGTAGATTTTAACAGCTCTTTGTGTCACTGACTGCTGACTCTAGGACAGGGGTATAGGAATCAGTTAGGAAAATGACAGCTAAGTTAAATTATTGAACTTTAGGTAAATTTAAAACACAATGATAATAAAACCTGAACAGCATTTAAATTCAATTTTGTATCATTACCACTGGCAGTAAATTACACATTTCTACCAAAATCAATTTTTGTGAATTTCCCTGTAGAATGATTTAGTTTCCAAATTTTCAAATTATGTTTAGTGTAGAGCAGTTCTTATTTGAGTAGTAATGCAAGAGTCCAGAATTATAAATTCTTAGGAGACTAAATCTCCTAACCAAAAATTTTTGAGGGGACAGGTGGTCCAAATGGGTGGATTTGGGAGTGGAATATCCATGATCACCATTAAATATTACCTAAGTTCCAGACTGAAGTTTTGGATTACATATATAATTCAACAGGGATAAAAGTTAGGACTTTGTAAACATTATTCCAGTTTTAGAAATCTAATATTACAGAAAAAGACTTGTGTCTTAGTTGAGGAGTGTTATCAGGCTTTGTGCATCTCTCATTAGTTTTGAGAAGTTAAATATACAAGAACTAGGCTGCTTTATTTATAGTTTTGTGGTTTCAGGCACCTGGTTTCTAATATTGCTCCACTCTTCAAGTGGGTGGCTGGGTATTTGGAAAGAAGGTTCTGGAGGGTATTGGTAACACACTCTGTGATCACTACAGAAATCATGCATACCCTTTAAATCTGTTAGAACCAAAGGATGATGGGGTTTATTTTTTTCTCTTAAGAATTGTCAAAATTGTGATTTGAATATATGTCACCAATTAGATATTAGAAAGTGGAGTGTATATATGTAGTTTTTTTCATTTTGGATAGCCAGTGTCTCTGTAAGCTTTCTTGGTACTTTGCTTGAATGTAGATATGGTCTGTAGTTATTTAAGTAGTTGATTTTAAACTTAGACTTTAAAACTGTGAAATTATTTTAGTTACCGCGTACCCCTATTACAAGTACTGCAGAAAATGGGGGAAAGAGCTCTTATTTGAAAAGTCGCTGTTCTAGAAGACTATTTGAGGCATTAGAAATCTGCCAGAAGGTCCATTAACATAAATGTTTAACTCAGACACACAAACATGTACCGAAATGAAAATGTTTCATGCATTAATTTGCTGCAGAAGGAACTAACATAACAATTAGAACAACATTCTGCCTACTTAGACTTAAATTTCCTAGGGCAGTTATAATACATAGCGTTGATATAGTTTAAGTTTTTTTTTTTTTAACACATACAATAGTTTATTCTGTTGTTAAAATGATTTCTTCTGTTTTAAAGCATTCAAACACAGTAAACCGTAGATTACTGGAAAGAAGTGTTAGGAGTATAATTTCTAGACTAAGATTTGGAATTTTCCTCATCAGCTCAGGGTCTATTACAAATACTTGGAAAAAAACAATTTCTTTTTCTAGCTTTGCAAAGGAACGATGTTTATATTTTGTAATCATGAAAATACCAGGTGCTGTCATGAAAAACAGGGAACCCAACTAATACAAGAGCAATCTACATGAGGCTATTTTGTTTGCTTGCCATTTTCAATCATTTTTGTCTGTGGTACTTTTGTGGCAGAGCTGGTAACCTACCTTATATGGAACACTCTACAGTGACTAAATATGTGCTATAGCTTTTTTACACCAATGAAAGAAATTGTGACTTTTGAAATGGCTTCTGTTCCAACTGTGTAGCCAATTCATTGACTTTTTAGCACGCTGATCCCAGTTGCATGGTCATATGTTGTAAACCACATGGAACTATTTCAAACTGTGATGGGGGAAAGTAGCAACTGCAAACATTCCTCCTTGAAGCAAGTGGTTGTCCTAAACTGAGCACTGTAGAATAAAAATGGAAACATAAAAATAGCAGTTGGAAAGATAAAACAGCATTTATAGTACTAATAAAACCGTTGTGGCTTCCACAGGAAAACATGCTTTGTAACCTAATGCTTACCTGAAAGGACTGTCGAGTTTCTGAGAGTTATAGCTGTTTTTGTAAGAGAAGCACAGAGATTTGCTTGAGGGCTGAGTGATAGATTCGCCTGCCTGAAGCATCCCAGTGTGTTTATACATGGCTTGTATGGCAGCTTTCATAAGACATTTACCCCATGATTTGCGATGAGCTTATGTGTGAATAATTAATGGCAATTAATCCTTAATTACAGTAATTAGGCAAGTCACAGGAAATTAAGCTGCAGCTGGAGAAGACCATGCCTGGGAAGAGAGGATTGGGGGCTGCGTGAATGTGCCATTTACTGACAGCATTACTAGGATGCGCAGCATTCAGCAGCTTTGGCATTTCTATTGGCAGCCTTGGGTAGGACAAGAGTGCTCTGCATTAGAAGCAATCTATAGTTGTCTACAAGAGTTTTAAGTTCAAGTGCCAAAATGTTGTGTTGCATATGGTGATTATCTAAGTTTATTGGTTGCTATAACTCAAATGAGTATAATTGTTTTTGGCTTGATAAGAGTGACATTAGAAACAGGAGCTTTTATGCATTCATAGGTTCTATTGGCTTGAAACATGATGCAACTTTTAGAAACAATTCATCCAGGTCTGCAATTATGAAATAGATAATGTAATTGTCTAGAAATTAACTGAGAAAATTTCAATCAGGAACAACAGCAGAACATACAGTATCTTGGTTGAGAAGTTAATTACTTTATTATTAGTTGCTTTGCCCAGTTAAGCATTGTAGTACACAGTGTGCAGTAAATATCTATTGAATTGAATACATACTCCAAATGTTAAAAAAGCTGAGATTATAAAAACTTTAAATTATTCATATTAAATGTTAACAGTTAATGCTTAAGAATCTACAAGGGGAATCTTAAAAACAAGCAAAGCAGCCATTCGATAGGGAGCAGCATGCCCTACAAATCCTTGGTGAGAGCTGTTCATGGTTCCCCATTTTGGAAAATATGACTTCTTCCATTATCTATGTGGAATTTTAAAATAACATGGCCATTATATATCTAAATTAAGAAGCATGTAGAGAAGTTAAGTTCCAGTATATTTTTCACAATTAAATACAGATTTGAGCATGAGAAAAGCATCTTCGTCTGCCCAGTGAATGCTAATGCTTATCATTCATTTTTCTCTGTGAACTTCAGGGCACAATAGAAGTTTGGCCCACATATTCAGCTTAGGTCTGATATTAAACTTATCTAACCTATTCATTTGTTACAGTCATTTATACAGCCACTTTAATATCTGGGTACTCCTTGATGGCAACACAACTATTAGGAAAAGGATGCACTTGTCAGATAGTCTAAAGTAGATAAAAATACATACATGGTATTTTTTTAAAAGTCTATATAATTTAGTTGGAAACATTTGTAAAGGCTCCTCTGTCTTTTATACTAACAGAGAAACTTAGGGTTTTTTTCCTATATAATTTGTGATCAGAAATATTTGGTGCAATAGGCTGTTTTGGTTTTTAAATGTTAAATATGCAAAGCTTCATCTTTCAAGAATTCCTTTTCTAAGACCAAACTGATGGAGAGTGAAGTTATGTGAACATACATAGATTATTGCCTTCTGTACTTCTGGTTCACTTCAAAGAGAAAGTAAGTCACAATATCCTAATAATGGTCTTGATTTTACAAATGATTTTTCCCCTTGAAGTAAGCAACACATTCATTTTAATATGTAGAATCGGTTTGCTAGCAGGGCGACAGTTTAAAAAGGCTTCCAACTGTGACACAAGTGCAACCATATTGCTTCCTATTACTCGCTAAGGTAGCTGTTTAGAAGAGAGAATGTTCTCCCTGGAAATGTTTAAAGTGCTGTAATTTTATTTAGGATAATGAGGATTTATAACCATTTTGCCATATGAAAACCTGCCTTTAGACAGAGTGAAATAGGTTGTTTTGGTTTTTGAATGTTCTTAACTCTGGGGGTGTGTGTTTGTGTGTGTGTGTGTGTGTGTGTGTGTGTGTGTCTTACAGCAGTAAGGAAGCGTTTACATTGGGGATTATGCTGGTTTATTCTATATGTTGACCTGTGTTACATATTAAAATACTAAGTGATACAATTTAAGTTTGGCCCATATAAATGTTTATATTTCTTTGTGCATGGGATTTCTCCCTATTGAAACATAAGAATAAATAAAAAGTCTTTGTTCTTGTTTCTGCAAATAATTTTAACAGTGACTGCTAGGTATCCCTAGGACCCTGAGTCTTTACAACTTTGCCCATGTAAGTTGCATTAGAGGAAGTTGTTTTGAGTGATGGTTGGGTAGATAGTGTACAGGGAGATAGCCTTGATAGTACAAAGAGGGTATGTTTTTAACAGTAAGCATGACATTTATGTAGTGTGTGTTAACATTAAAAATTTAAATATAAATTTGACTTATATTACTAATACTGTATTCTATAGCACTGTCTCAAAACCCACTGTGGAATAGTTTATTTAGGCCTCTGCCTCTGATAATGGGAGGGGGAAGAAAGGAACAGAACAGTTAGAGATTTTTATCAGATTTTTTTTCTCTCTTCACTGAAAATCTTAGCTCTCAAAACATTTCTAATTTCCCTCATTTGAAGGTTCAAACAGTTTCAAATTACTGCCCATGGATTGTTCTTGACATCCCAAATGGTAAATTTGAGCTGTGGAAATGCTGGAATGTATTTTTGTGCTTTTCCTTGAACAAGGGAATTCAATGGGTAAATTACAGTCATTTACTGGGAGTGTAATTTACTGAGAGCCTTTAGGCAAATGCAGGAGAAAGGACAGCAGCAGAATGGAAAAAAACAGCATAAAAACTGTTTTGTGTGTTTTTTCCCTTTTCTCATTAAGCATTTATTCCCATAAGAGTTTTATGAATTAATGGATAGCCCTACAATTAAGACGGATAACCTTTATTCATTTTCACCACTGACAGATCAAGTATTTGAAACAGTGATTGCCATGTGAAGATTACAACCTGACCACATTTCTGAAATTATACTAGTTTATTTTGCATTTAAATCCATGTTTGTTTCATTGAGAATTAAAAAGGGGTCTGTTGCTCTGTCTTCAGGATGATTACATATTTCACTAATTCAGATTTCCATCATACCAGCAGTTCAAACAATAAAAGTTTTAAATTTTCTTAGTGGACAAATTAGTGAAAAGACTTTTCATACTTTGGTCTTGAAAAGTACTATTCTACTATTGTCACATACCACAGATAAATCTTATTTTAAAAAGAAAAAGACCTAGACCATTTTGGTTGTGTGCATAGTTTTAAGCCAACACAAGACAACACAGTCATTTTATTAAAGGTTAAAGAGAAATTTTATGAAATTGTCAATTAATTCTTTGTCATATAAATATATAAACATTTGTGGTAATTCTTATAAACAGCTCTGACCAATTCCTTTCATGAAAAGCAGTGTGCTCTGTAGTAATTGCTAAGCAAACAGAAAGCTGTGTTGCAAAGTGGTTTTGTATAGCATATTGTAATTTGACACTTAAGTTGTGCCCTGCATTACCCTGTGTCATAATTGATGGCTAAAGAAAAGCACATGCTATGCTAATCATTTGTTAGAATAGCTTGTTAAATTGTGGTTGCCAATTTAAATAAACTAGGGAATACTTGTCTGTATTTTAAGGTTTTGTAGCCTACAGTTTTAAACAGTCATTTTGAGGCTGTTTTTTAACTTTCTGTGGCATATGCACAGTTCTGCCTTTGCACACAAGGTCAGCATGTTTGCCAATTTAATAGTATATTATCAATAACAAAATCAATGAGCTGAAGGTTTCACATAGTATCTCAAGGGACTTTTCTGTTTATATTTCACTGTACTGAACCTAAATTTGGTGTCCTTTTAAAAACATCAGGATTGATATTTTAATACATGATATTTTAAGTTCTTAAAAGTAAAAGGTTCCAGAATTAGAAGGCTAATTTAGTTATTAGTAGAAAGTAAGGGTGAATTTCTATTTATCAAGTACAGTGAGTGGACATAAAGCAGCTTATGTTAATATAGAAGTTATTAACTACAGAATGCCAATAAGAATTTTAGCACAGTAAAATGAGATTCAGGAGATAAGGTTACTGTGTATGATCAATTTGTGAGTTCTCATTTTTTTAATGTAGGAACTTAAATTTGTTTTGAGTCAGTTATATCAGATAAAGAGAGGAACCCAAACTTGGCTAATGTTGACTTACAATTGAGAGTAATAGACCTCTATCATCTCTAGTAAAAGAACTGAAGCATATGAAGGAATATGTACATTTAGACATAAAAGAAATGTTACTTCTGTGGAGAAAAATGATTTAATGTGCAGAGAAGGGTTATTCATTTTTAAGAGATTAAAAATGACTTGAATATAATACCTTTAATTTGTAATAATGGTCTGACGGCTGCTTCCTGTCTAATGTAAACCTTTTGATCGGCATGTCCATTTTGATCTCTTCTGTCCTGTAGTGTATTGAATGGATAAAGGTATTATTTTCAGTTATTGTTATGTCATATCCTTAATTAAGCCAGTAAAGACATGCAGGTGGATTTAGTTCTCAACCACTTAATAGACAAATATGTATAAGGTTATTCTGTGGCCTACAATTGACCCCTTTGTGTGGAGGAATTCCCTGAAAACATTCAGGATTAAGTCACTCTGTTATATGAGAGGAGAGGTGGCACACATGCCTTACAGAAACAGATACTCTCACTTATGGCATTATTTGGGAAGCCTAAGATTTGATAGTCCAATTTTGTTGTTGTTCCTTAACAACACCAAACACAGATGCAAGTTGAAATTTACAATATCCTCATTCTTACTGGATTTTGGGGGTTGGTTTTCTAGTGTATTTTATTTCCAATCCTAAATTGTGTAGGAATTAAATATTAGGAAAGTTTTAGATTTGATTGCTTACTATTATAAAAGCACATAGAGCCTTAATGCATCTAATAATTTGTTCATAAATTTATAATACTCTGGTTCTTTAAGTCTAACTGAATTTAAGTAACTAAATGTATACATTTAAGATGTAAATTCTTAATTTTTAAAATAATATTTTTAGTAGGCCAATATACTGGTCTAGAAGGTATAGCAGGATTTCCTGCTAATTTAGGTCAGGCAACGTAAGACTTGCAAAGTCACATTCTCTCCTCTTTTGGAAAAGAGAATATATCCAACATGGAATATTCTGGATAATTATGAATATAAGTAAAAAATACTTTAAAAGATATATGTTTTGGTGTAAAATGTGCTTTGCAAGTTTACTCGTTTTTTTGACTTTTAAGTTTTCTTTCTCATAGCAAGTTATGGAAAGAAAAACAGTCAATGACCACAGAGTACAATAAAATGTCCTTAACACAGTTTGACTGGAGGTAGAGTAGCAGTAATATAAATCAGGCACCTTATTGAAGGGCTCTTGAGCGTCCCCAGAGATATCAGCCTTATTTTCAGTTAAGTTGTGGGGTCGTCGGAATAGCTCACTGACCCGTGGAGAGGTGTCTCTTGGTCCAGGTCTCTTACTGCCTGGTTGTGGGGTGTCGAAGGGAGTCTGCACACTCATGGAGTAGTGCGCGTTTACACACGCACGGCCCAAGCCAAGGCTCGCTTGGCTATGCTTACACGCAGCAGCCTCACTCTTTTCAACTCCCGAGTTTTGCATAAATTGGTGTTAGGAACCTAGTTCCTAAAGAATCTAGAGAGATAAATAATGGATGTGTGGCAGCTCAGTTTAAGACCGAATTTTCTTTCCTTAGTAGTTTTTGTTCTCAATCACCTTGATGAAACAATCTTGAAGCCGCTTCACTTTCAGTGGCATTTGGAATGAGTCCCTGACAGGCTGATTTTCCACCCCTGTTGTGATGCTGCTTTCTCTAGTTAATATTCCTGTGTAAGTGTCGCACAAAAGTAAACCCAAAGAGCCCGCACATGACATGGAGGCTGCTCCATTTACATTAATTATGCAGTCAGGGCGGTGAGAATTCGCTGTCAGCCGGAGGGGCGGGGGCGCGCCCCTGCGGGGAGCAGGGAGACGGCCGGGCCGCGGGGCCTTCCGGCGCGGCCGCAGTAGGGGAAGCCGGGATCACTCCGGCCGGCGGGCCGCCGCTTGGCGTTCGGAGAACAATGGGCGCATCCCGGGAGCCGCGGGGTAGAGCGGCGCGGCCGCCCGGAGCCGCTCCTGCCCACGGCGGTCCCGGCTGCGCCCCACCGAGGTGGCCGCCTGGGCGGGCTGCAGCCAAGGAGGCCAGGTCTTCTTCCCAGGCTGCCCGCAGCCGGCCTTGTGCCCTGAGGTCAGCAGCCCGGGACTTAGTCCTGCTCCTGAGCTCGAGAGTCAGTGCCTTTCAAATCCAAACCTGAAACTTGGTTTGAGGCCTGGAGACCGTAGTGGCTGGATTTCCTTGATTTCAAGTATTTGGGCTGCTGCCTACTCAGGTATCTCAGAGGAGGACGGCAAAATCACCGTATGAACAAATTTCGAACCAGCAGCAAAACAAGGACACCCTAGGAAAATGGTGGATAAGAAAAAAATTAACTCTCTAACCCCTCACCATAAATAAGAAACATCATTCGGGAGGTTTCCCGCCGTAATTGGCTCTGAAACATCCTAACTTAATGGCTGTTTTTCAATGGGAGACTGAATTCCGTAGGGAATTTAATTGTGCAAACATTTGTTGAGTACCTACTATGTCCTAGGTGATGGGAAATGATTACCTCGTTATTGCTGTATGGAAACAATTCCAGAACTTTTAGATTATTGCCCTTTCCAGGATTTAAATATGGACACCGTAGAAAAATTGCTGTTCTTGTCATCACTCTCTGCCACTTCCCCCCTCCCCCAATCCATTTCCCTAGTGACTTGGCTTTAGTCAGGAAGCATTGGGGATGGTAGGGAGGATGAATGTGCTTTTTCTATTGTTTTTGCACTTTTAAGAGTATCAGTAAAGATTATTGTACAGAATTTCTGCAGTGTTGTTTATGCACTTCATTGTGTAGACTTAAGAATCCTATGCTTTCAAGGAATGACTAGCCAAATATCCATGCCTGTAGAACAGCAGAACACTGAGATTGGAAAACACTAAAAAAAGGATGATTTGAAAAGCCTTGCCCCATTTTTAGATTTACAAAAACAATTCCATGGTCATATTTTGTAGTTTTCTTTAAAATAAAGGATTGCATGTGCAGAATTTCATGAGTAAATTGTGTCACATTCAGCCAGGAGCAACCACACTGAAAATTTTTCCAAAAGGAACTAGGCCATCCTTTCAAGGCCATGTGTAGTTGCCAGCCATGATGATATTTAGCTCTATTGCAGCCAAAGTCATAATTTCTGAAAAAATCAATATAGTACCTTTATCACTTTATTTCTTTAAATAAATAGATAAGAAGTATTACTTTAAAAATGTTTAATGCTCTCTTCTGACATTTGTTCAGAAGAGACACTTGCACTTGTTCCAAAAATGAACTGTTTTTGAAAACAAAGGTCATTTCTCCCTTGGCCTGTAAGGAAAAAGTTGATCCCTCTATATCGTACATTTTTTTTTTTTTTTTTTTTTTGCGGTACGCGGGCCTCTCACTGCTGTGGCCTCTCCCGTTGAGGAGCACAGGCTCCAGACGCACAGGCTCAGCGGCCATGGCTCATGGGCCCAGCCACTCCGCGGCATATGGGATCTTCCCAGACCGGGACACGAACCCGTGTCCCCTGCATCGGCAGGCAGACTCTCAACCACTGCGCCACCAGGGAAGCCGAATCGTACATATTTTTAAAGTCACTTCTAATTGCTTAAAACAGTACTGTGGATGATTTTTTCTCTTCTTAAGTGGAAATGTATAAAGATGCAGTTTTCTAACATGAATGTTGAATCATATGAAATTGCTGGTATCTGACCATTTTTGACAGTAAATTGTCAATTTCATGTGGTTCAATCAAATAGAAAGTATTGATAACATATAAGTGAAATGAAAAAGCAGAAAAGAAAGCACTTAGATACAATCACTGTGTATAAATGTATGCATGTATAAAAGATTGCAATTTGATGTTTTACAAAAAGAATCAAATGTTCATGGAGTTCTTTTTTTTCCCCCATTAAATTGTTTGAATTCACAATGGAACAAAAAAAAGCTTGTTTTCTTTAAAGCTTCGGGAAAGAAAATTTCTGTTCTTTAAAAACAGCAAAATTGAAAACATATACCAAACTTAGTGATCTGTGGGCCCTTGGAATTTTAACTGTGTGTATCTTTGTATTATTATCTGTATATGTTCTAAATATAAACGTCCAAAGTTTTGATTTTTGACCCTGTTTCCATTCCACTTGAGTTAAGGTACTACTATTATATGCATTTCATCTTTAATTTTACCTGAATCTAATGGGAGCTTCCAAAATTAGACCTAGAAATCCAATCAGCATTTTAATTGGAACTGTATTTACCTGTATGGCTCAACTTTTTTTTCATCCACTCAGAACAATTTGTATCATAAAATCATTTACATAACAGTTTGCTTTTGATGCTATCATCTGTGAGATTTTTACCTCTGAGATAAATTTCCACAAACAAGTTAATTTTTAAAATCAGAATGCAAAAGTGATAAATTATGAATATACTTATTTTAAAAATATTTAAATAAGATACACAGAAAATCATATTCTTAGTATCATTAGCTTTGACATCACTGTATGGTGCCAGATTATAATATGAAGCTTACAATACTATTTCACATTTTTATCCACTAAATAAAAACCTGCCCTGTGTTTTATTACAAAGTAGGTGGCCTGAAGGAAAAATATATGTATTCTTTCCTTTTGGTATAAAATATGCATTTGGGCTTCTCATTTCATCCCCAATCTGTGTTATTCCTTAAAAATGCAGAACTGCCTGAAGTCCTCTTTAATATTTAATTCAACAACTTTTTAATCTGTCATTATGCTGTGATGAAGTAAGCATCAAGTGTCGCTGAAAAAGATTAAATTATACTTGGAAATAGGAATTGAAATGATTTAGGGTTGGAGGCTGAATATTTGCTTTGCACAAGTAATAATAATAGTAGCTTGGGTGAAGAAGGGCTTGGTTTGGCTTTAATGTCTTTGCCTTGCTGTGCTCCCCTGTGGCTCCCCCTGATTTACGCTGGCATTACTGAGCTTTATTTTATTTAAATGGAGGTAGAAAGTGGAAATTACTACACTACAATACATTAATTATGCCATACTCTTTCTTTGTACTGATTTCCCTTTTTTCTGTAAACATCATAAACAATGATGCAACCTACCCAATATGGATAGCATCTGTAAGCAATCCTGTAGTTCTTGTTAACAAGCTTATCTTAGAAAGGAAAGGCAGTAATAATTAATATCCATCTATGGAATAGTGAAAAGCAAAGGAACATTTATGCTTTCCCTTTCATAGGGGATGATGTCCTGCATAAGAATTAGCTGTGATAGTATGTGTTAGTATTTTAACCACTGCATTTTACTTCTTGCTTTTAAAATCTAGACTTTAATCTGTGGACTATTTTGTTCATAGCGACAAAGGGACAAACTTTTAGACATCTAAGTGACTCAAGAATGTTCAACAGGTGACACATACTAACCTTTTTGGAGTACTTGGTCTCCGCATATGTTTAGGTCTCTGTCATCTGGAAATCTGTTCCGTGGTCTCTGGCTACATGGGCATATTTTTAATGTAGCTCTGCCTACACGAGGCCAAAGCAATCAGTTAATTTAGGGGAGAAAACTAACTGAGAAATTATTTGATCAAGTGCACAGAAAGACCCTGTGTGGTTGTTTGAAAGAATGATACATTTCATTGTATTTACTGTTATCCATGTGTATTGGTGGCTTATATGTGTACTCCGGCTCATCATTTGTAATGAATGTCTTGAAAACATACCTTCACTTGTCATGATTTGGCACGATGATGGTCCTTCTCAAACTAAGCCTGGATATAGACTAAAATTTTGATGCACAGCACACCTGTTGGAATATTATCAGAGCTGTATTCACTTCTAGGAATTTGGTGTATCTGTAATTCAGATTTTTACTTCCCTGGCATCATGTCCTATCATGCGACAACAGAAAAAAGAAAAGACCGTCCTTCCTTTTTTTTGAAACATTCTAAGTGAGAATGTAAACTTATTGCAGTAAATTCAGTATTATCTAATTATCTCTGCAGAATTTTAAAAAATAAAACTGGCAAAAATTGGTTTTTTTCTTTTTTTTTTTCTTTTTTGGCTGCATTGGGTCTTCGTTGCCGTGCATGGGTTTTCTCTAGTTGTGGCGAGCAGAGGCTGCTCTTTGCTGCGGTGCGCAGGCTTCTCTTGTTGCAGAGCATGGGCTCTAGGCGTGTGGGCTTAAGTATTTGCGGTGCGTGGGCTCAGTAGTTGTGGCTCGCACGCTCTAGAGCGCAGGCTCAGTAGTTGTGGTGCACGGGCTTAGTTGCTCCACGGCATTTGGGATCTCCTGGACCAGGGCTCGAACCTGTGTCCCCTGAATTGGTAGGTGGATTCTTAACCATTGTGCCACCAGGGAAGACCCTTGGCAAAGTGTTTTTAAGATTACAAAGTTTTAGGTACCCTTTTATTTGTTACCCTTTCATTCTTCTATCACTATGGCTGCATAAGTTGCACTAAGACTAAAACACCTGGAAAAAGTATCAAAGGCATTTTGAAAAGGATATATTAATTTTTTTCAGAAACGGTTTTTTGTTGGTAGCTTGAGTTAATTTTATGCCCTGCCTAATTGAATTCCCTCAGTATTTAGCTCCCCACTTTATCAGTGAATACCTGAGGTATGGAGGGTAGAACAATTGTGTATCATTACATCCCTTTCATTATCATGAGATATTTGAAATTAATGTTCTGTTGTTTTTGATAGTAAATTACCTCTTACAGTTCATAAATACATATGTAGAGGATTAGGTTCACAGATTATTTACGATTTAGTGTTTTGATCTAGAACAACATTTTAAAATAGTTTTTTAACAATTGATTAATGTTTGCCTACATAATGCTGTTCATATCAAGATATGCATTTGTCAACGTGCGTTTTTTGCTCTAGCACAAGACTAGTTGCCTTTCTGAAACCTAGTATGCTTGTAGGGTAAAGTAAATGCATGTCTTTGTAGAAGAATAAATAAAAAGAGCAACCTGAGTCAATAAGCAGGTTCAATTCATGCCTACAGCCATGGCGGACAGCTCATTTTGTAGATGTGGGTGTTTTGTTTACATTTATAATGCAGCTTTATTTAATGCTGACAGATATAGCTTGTGGCAAATGATAGTCAGAATGTATGAGCAGTCATAATGCTTCTGTCTTCTCATAGTGTGCTGCTGAAAATAAGCAGTTCACCTCTGTTTTTATTGAGGAAAGGATATGAGACAGCTATAGCTTCGTGAGGCTATTTATTGAGTTGTTTTACTAGCTGTGAACATGCCGCTTTATAGCAGTTGTGAAAATGGACTTTGCTAGTGTGTGGGAAAGGAAATAACATTGCAGTATACAAGGGTAGTAAAAAATCTCTATAAATAATTTTTCAGACTGAGGAATATTCTCATTTAAACAGGCAGAATGGGTTGTGATTTTGGCTAGGTGTCAGTTTCCCCAAAAAAGTCACTAGGTTGGAATTAATCATATAACTTCGAGGAAAATTTTGATTCTCTAAAAGTTAATTAGGTTAGAGCTTAGGAAAAGTTGCTTACATACCTACCGGGATTTAGCACAGCATTGTGGTGACCTTTGGGGCTTAAGGATCTATATTAACCATCTTAGGGGTAAAAATTATAAAATTACAGTAGGCTGCATGTATGTGTGATAAGACATACCTGTACCTGTAAGCTAACAATATGTTAATACTATGTTATTTAAGAATGTACGCCTGATACAGAGAAACCTATATTCATATATTGTTTATAATAATGTAATAGAGAATTCAGATGTGTAAGTAGCACACAAATGATGGAAAATTCTTTAAATATTTGTATTTTGACTCTAAAGATTTATTATTCAAAATAACTAGGGGAAAGTGACAAAGTAACCACAGAATTTGAATTTGCATTATTTCTTTCATCCCTGGGAAATTATAGGCACTCACTACACCTGGAGCTTTTTACTCTCCAACTGTTTTGGTTTTTACACTAGTTTCTGTTTTCCTCCACTAAATCTGCCCAGCTCTGCTAAAGCTTTTTGATGTATAGTTATTTGTTGGCTACTGTAATTGTGATGGATATAATACTTTTTATTCTTAAACATAAAACAGAGCATATATATTTGAAATTTTTATTACTTTCCTATTTTTATTCAAATGTTCATCATACAGTAGTGAGAAGGTACACAAATAATATTTTCATGCATGCAAAATAATTTAGAAAGCAGTGTGAATCTCAGCAGGTGTTTCTTCCATGTCTGTGCTCAAATTTCTAGGGAACACTGAATATCAAATTGAAATAACCTCCCTTGATATTATGCAGCTAAAGTTCAGTTTAATTCTCAGATAAGGTTTTCTTGGACACATATTTTCTTCTCAAGTAAATAAAAATCAGACTATTTAGATTTTAATACTTGCTACTTTACAAAGTAAATCAAAATGTTGCAAAGTATTTTCTTTTCCTTAGTGCTTTTATTAAGGCATTTATGTTACCACTAAATATATGGATTATAGGGATGCGTAAAAATGTTCTTATTTCCTTCTCCACTGGCTGATGAAATGGGTTAATCTCTCTATAGAGCTATTTCCTTAATTCACCACCTGTTTTCAAATCCCTAGTAACTGACAAGGTAAGGGAAGAGGTTCCTCTGTGTGTGCCTGGTACACCTATTTCACAGAGAGAGAAACCTAGAATTAAAAAATTAAAAGTCTTGAATTTTTTTTTTTAAGGAAAGTTGTTGCATGTTGCTAAAAAGCTGCCATATTTAAATTATCATTCAGCAACCCAATTATCTCACCAACCAGGCATCCTTTCAATGGAAGTTTTCAACTCAAAAGGGCATACATCTATATAAAGTACAATTTATTACCTTTTTAAATGCCCATTTCGTTCCCAGCATATTTTAAGAATATGATAGACTAATGCAAATTTTATATATTTTTGATTTAGAAACAAAGGAATTGATTTTATACTTAGAAAAGCAAATGTGGGCTTGGCTATTATGATTAGAATGTCTCAACTGTATATAAGTAATCATTTATTGTTTAAATACTGAAGAGGCTGTAGCAAAATGCTGTCAAGAGCCATCACACTCATTAACCTGCAAGCTAATTAGCTTCCTCCTGCCTGATGGCTGACAAGTTCTTCAATCTGAACCCATTGCTGTTGTGTCAGCAGAGAAGCACAGAGTGAGGTAGAGGAGGTCTCCATTAGATGTTTGTGAACAAAGTCTCTGCATTAAAGGTTTGTTTTTTACACTCTAACAAATGTTAAAGAATTCATATCCCCAGCTATAATTAAATTGGCAACTCTTAATTACTGTAATTAGTATATTAACTGTTTCCTTTCCTGTTCATTTATAATTGATTTCAAGAGATTACATTGTAATTTAATGTGATTTTTAAAATTTAATAATTGTTTAAAAGGTTTCAGTAGTTAAATGTACATCTAAATGCTATTGAATATTTGAAATAATATGCATAAAATCACTTAAATGCAGTGTCCTGTCAAAACCAGTACCTATGGGCTTTATATTCATATGTCCTTTTTTCCTGTGCAAACATGACATTCATTCCCCGTTAGACTTTTTCGCCCCTGGTAGGCTAACATTTCTTAACTAGGTTGCAAATTACTATTGGAATGATAGAACATTTTGCAAATGCATCTTAAAATATGAATTCATTAATTCGTGGAGGACTAATTCATTTAGCATAGCTTCTTGAGGGCAAAAAACATTCATAAGTTATTTTGCTTATTATATCATCCAGTCAAACTCAAGACTTTATGGAGAGTACCAGAAAAAATAGAGTACGTTTTGGAATGGTAAGTGATCTAAGTATGAATTGATGAAGTCCTTTCTAGATTTTCAGAATTATCACTGTTACTGCTTTCTGGCAAATGTTACTTACAATTTTGGTTTAAAATATTTGAATCATCTTCAGCAAATTAGTTAGAGGCCTAAACCATTCTGAAATGCCATATATACCAGCAAAATGTATTCACATGTCTAAAAGACCACATACTGAGATTTACTGTACTTCTAGTTTATGTAGGGAAAACTGCTATTTGAGGTATCTGATTTAAAAGTACTGGATGGAAGTAAGAAACAGCATCAAAGTTTGTGGGAGGGGCTTCCCTGGTGGTGCAGTGGTTGAGAGTCCGCCTGCCAATGCAGGGGACGCGGGTTCGTGCCCCGGCCCGGGAGGATCCCGCGTGCCGTGGAGCGGCTGGGCCCGTGGGCCGTGGCTGCTGAGCCTGCGCGTCCGGAGCCTGTGCTCCGCGGTGGGAGAGGCCACAGCAGTGAGAGGCCCGCGTGCCGCAAAAAAAAAAGTTTATGGGAGCTTTCCGTACAAGTGCGTATTTATTCTGTATTGGACATGGGCAGAATTATCATTTGCATAGCATCCTGTAAAGACCTTAAACTATGTGATTATATATTTACCACTAGTTGGCTTTAACAAGCCCTAATTCAAGATTGGCTGTTTTAAATAAAATTGAAAATATATGTATTTTATTTAATCATTGTTACAATAATTAAAATATTAATGTGACTTATTTAAATTATCATTCACTTACCGACAGCATTCCTTTTATGAAGAACTACCCAATGCACTACAGAAATGCACCCTACTTTAATGAGTACAGCTTTTTAAATACAGTGGTTTTTATGTAAGAATTGTAACTTGAGCCTCAAGTCAACTGTGTGAAGGAATAGATGCTGAGGTTCCTTCTTGCACTATAGTTCTGTGGACTGGTAGTCTCTTGGCTAGGAAAGAGATTTGAGGTCCTGAGGCAGTGTTTTGCATTTTTAGAATAAAATTTATCAGTTGGGAGCTACCGTTCTCACCAATACGGACAGCCTCCCAGTATGGACACCCTCAACAGTATGGACACCCTCCCACTACCCATTCCCTGCCTCTACTTCCACTTCCCTAGCATAGCCTGATTCTGAGAGAAGAGCAAGATTTTCTCCCAGGAACTTTTATTATGTCCTTTAGAATGTGATGCAAGTTAAATTTCAGAGAATTTAGTGTAATAATGATTCAAATTTGCTCTACAGAGGAAATAAAATGAGTTCAACGGCCTTTTGAATTTTAGGGCTCATTTCAGAATCTTTGGACCACTTGTTATAGTCTATAATCATACTATCAGAGAGCCCTAACTAAATGCTGAACCTGTTGAGGGAAGGGAATCTATAGAACGTTTAGCTGACTCCTCTTATTTCATAGATAGGGAGGCAACTTGCCCAAGGCCAACAACCAAATAGTACAGCACATACAAGATGAGGATCCACATCCTTGGGCTTCTAGTCTAGTGCTCAAGCTTCATAAATGTGAGTTGTAGTGGATTGATTTAGTACTTCTTCTGGGTGTCTAAGATTATTTGTATCATAGTTATTTTATATTGAATGTTAAAGTTGTTTAAAGTATATGAGTACAATTTTATTGTTTAAAGTAAATGCCCAAATTCATGTAAAACAGTCTTTTAAAATAATACACAAGTACTAAAATAGAAATGGCTGAATTCAGGACTGATTTGGTACCAAAAACAAACAAAAAAACCCCACCCCAGTTTGACATCAAGGGGGTATTTTTCTCCAGTAAGTTATTTAATGAAAGAAACTTCTGTGGTATTGAAAGGTATGTTGCTAAAGTGCTGGTTTCAATAAGTACCTCTAAAGAAGCTAAATTGTTTTCCAAAAAACGTATGCAATGACAACCCTTTATATCATATGCCTAGTTTATTTTTTCCCTTATTGTGTATATCACAGTCTTTTTTTTCTTTTTTTTTGGCGGTACGCGGGCCTCTCGCTGTTGTGGCCTCTCCCGTTGCGGAGCACAGGCTCCGGACGCGTAGGCTCAGCGGCTATGGCTCACGGGCCCAGCCGCTCCACGGCGTGTGGGATCTTCCCGGACCGCGGCACGAACCCGTGTCCCCTGCATCGGCAGGCGGACTCTCAACCACTGCACCACCAGGGAAGCCCTATATCACAGTCTTTAGAGAGAGAGAGGGAGAGCTGGCGGGGGTGGGGGTGGGGTGGGGGGTGGAATGGCGAGCAGTCTGTGTGTGTGTGTGTGATATTGCCAGAGTGTACATGAAGAGAGGGGAGCAGAGCACAAATCACAGAGCTTCAAAATACCATTGGCAGTGTCTTACAGCTTTTTGGTCACCTGGTGACCATCTCTCAGTGCCTCACTGCCAGAATGTAGTACTAGACTCTCCACTTCGCAGTTTCTACAAAGTTAGGATTAGAACAAGGAGACTTTAAAAAAGGTAATGTGCCCAAACACTTCATATGAAAATAAATTATTTGATTTTTTTGATATACTTTAAATGACAAATGTAATATTTTTCTATTAAATATATCTATATATGTGCTTGTCTAGAAGTAATTGAGGGCATTGTCTTCTGTAAAACGGTGGTGGTATTGGTTTGGCACCTCTGTGTATGTAACTGTTAAAGAGTAAAGCTCGCAAAAGTATTTTCTTGATATTAGCTTTCATTTATAAACCAGAATAATTCTGAATGCTTCTAGTAATGGGAGATAACCCAAGGCAAATTTAATTTTAGATTGGGCTTTTGCTTGATGTATTATTCATAGTATTGTATCATCAGTTAAGCATATCCCTGACAATAAACTTAAAACTTAACTTTAATAGTAATAGCCACCCTAATATGGGTGAGTCAGATAGTGACCTGACATGATTTATTTTGCCTCCTTATTGTAGATAATTTTTTAATAATGGTGGGATGGAGTTATTTGCTGTTTTTCTCACCCCCCCTTTTTTTTTTAACACTTCACCAGTTTTGCTGCATGACCTGGTTTTGCATTTTTCTGATTCTATGTTCATCTAATTAGTATGTTCTAAAAAGATGTGGACCACTTATTGTACAGAGATGTAGCCTGTGGGTATTTAATAAGGAGCTTTCAGTGGTACATTTGCATCTTTTGCTTGGGGTCTGAATAGTGAATTACCTTTAAGATCATTAGAAGCATTGTTGTATTGTTAAAATCAAGCCACAATATTCTAATGACAGTTTAAAACTTCAGGCTTCCTATATAACCCAGGTGACCCCAGCATAATTGTATGTAGTGCAGAAGACCCCAGGATAAACTGACGATGGTTCAGCTCACCCACAGTGTAGCCTTTATATGCAGGTAGCTTTATACCCAAACAAACCAGATAGAGATGTAGTAAAAACAAATGTCTTATTCTAGTTATGTACACTCAAGTGTGTGTGTGTGTGTGTGTGTGTGTGTGTGTGTATGTATACATATATATATAATGATATATTTTAATATCATAATACTAGTCCCCCAAGTATGACTTGATACTTTTTAAAAAGAGACACAGCTCCTAAGCAATATGCAGAATATGGAATGTATTTTATCAGATAACTGATCTTTTAGAAATGTAATTCCTAGAAAACTAAATGCTTAAAAGTGGAGTGTTTTGTCAGGTTCTTACCATAGACCAAGAACTAAATAGGGAGATACTTTGTTGTTCAAGGATTAAATTATAATTTATTCTTTCTCTAACCAAATATTAAGAGAGCTATTATTAGATACCAGGTGAGAGTCCTTAAATCTTTTCTAAAAGGCAACTTAAAATATTTTTTAAAGCTTATGTGTTTTTGTTAGTTTTTTTTGTCATTTTTGTAGAATTGTAGAATTTTAAAGCTAGGAGAAAATTTAATTTAACACCTTTTTTGGTTGTTAATATTTTCACTAGTTCTCTGATCTCAAATTGATGTGCTGTTTACCTGCTACCACCAATGCCAGGGAGCTCAAAGGTAGCTGGTAACAAAACTGACTTAAATAAAGAAAAAGATAGTGATAAATTTCATGTTCTTAAATAAATGCTTTCACTTAGAGGGTATTTATAAATTCATTACCTGCCATTTAATCTTATCTGAGCTTCTCAACTGCATATGAAAACTAAATGAATATAGATATTTTGTACAACTAAATTTAGTAGATAACATATGTTAATTGATTTAAAATTTAGCAATTGTACTTCAAAACTGCATTTCTGAAATAGCTGTTTCTTAATGGAATCTGAAGTTACTTAGTTGTGATCAATAATTTCTACTGAACAAGCTGTATATGAGCTTTAGCACAGTGCTGTGCATATAATGGGTAGTTAGTAGAAGTTTGTAGAATGAAAGCATGAATGAATGAAAGAGTATAAAGGAAAAGACTATATATCTGGTACATAATGGGGCACCTATGTACCAATAGTTAGTTGAGCCAATTAACCAGCTAGTTATGTTTTCCAGAGGGTCTTACTTCCAATAACAGTTTCAAAATTTTATAAATAATAACCGGGCAGTAATTAACTCGAGTTCACCTGGTAGACTGTCTATAATGTGTTCATTTTGTTTATCTCATCCTTTCGCACTCTTTTCTTGTTACCAATTTACTACTCAGAGTTCTCCAGATCAACTGTGAAAAGTGGCTACCTGATCTGACAGGATCCTTGTTTGGTCCATGACATCTGATGATGTCTTTTCTTTGCCCTTCTTTTAATTGTGTCACCTTCATTGTTAGAGAAACCCAAATCTTCCATTTCTTGAAGAAGCTGCTTTATTTCTATGTTTTAGATCTATTTTGGAAATAAAACAGAACTTGTATTTTTTAAAATAAATTATTATTTCTTATATGGAGAGAGGTTAATGGTGAGGCAAATGATTATGCAAAGATGTTCACTACGAAGACCTAAACTGAAAAATAAAATCAGAGTAAAATTTTAGTTAAAACTGGATCTAGCTTGCATGCATATTCAAAAATATCATATAAGGTTTAACATATTTATGATCAGAGCATTGGCCAATGATGTTCTGTTCAGTAGTTTTGCAGGATTTTCTCTTCTAAGAAGAATTTGTTGTATTCACATTTTTGTTTCCTTTGGGATCCCAGACAATGACTCTGTAGTCTGATTCATTAATATTGGTTGTCTTAAGCAGAGAGTATCCAGATTTGACCTGCCAAGTATTAAATTTTTAATGTGTTACTAGTTCTTTCACAGAGTAAGGCTTGTCTTTGTTCTTTGTATTTTTGTACCAGTACAGCTTGAATCAGAAACTTAATTTCTAGTATCACTAAATATGCCTCATTTTCAAAATACATATACAACACACATATACAACTATAAAAATGTTTATTGATGAAACATACTTCAATATGAATAGCTACCTTTTAAAATATTTGAAATTATGCATTTCCAAATTTATTTTGAAAAGTGCCAGGGGGGTGCTACGTGCTATGTACAATAAGTTAATTATTATGCTATTAACATTGATGATGTTGAATGTGTATTAGTTAATGTGTTAATGACGTGTTAATTACTGTACATGTTGTGAAGAACCTTCAGGCTTGTTCTATGATGCAACATGTCAGCTTGAACCAGACCAAGTAATCTGCGACGCAGACTGTAACTCTTAAAAATAACACTTGTAAACATAAATTATAAATTAAATTATGCTTTTTATTATCCTTTTTCTTTCTGGTAGAATGAATAAGTAATTCTTCTGCTATCTGCACCTGTTAGAACCTAATACTGTCAGACTCTGTTTTCCCCAAGAGGATTGGAAGAGATTTTTTATGCAATAACTTCCGCTTTGTTTACTCTCTGGCATCTAGTGTATATTTTATATAGATTCATGTGTTTTGCACCCTGAAAGATCCTTCTTTTTTTGTTTACCAGATTAATTTATAATGGAAGACACTCAGTCTTTGTGTAAGCAGGTAAAAAGGGGCCTTGTTCGATTACCACCACTAGTTGATATTAAACTAATCTATTGATATATGTACTTGTGATTCAGTCTATGGCCCTTCAAGCTTGTTGGCCAAATAGTTGAAACCTCAGGAGATCAGTCATAAAAAACTGAATGCCACTTTCTTTTTCTATTTAAAAGGGCCTAGAATTTGCTGCTATTTGAAAACATGGAATAATACATTTGGTTTTTGCATAAATACTGCTTGAAAATGTCAAATATTCAAATTTCATTACTTCAACTTTTAAATTAATTGTTGCTCACTTCTTATTTGTCAACATTTTTGGAAAATATACCTGATGATAATTTTTAAGAGACTAATTTGGAGAAATATAATAAAATTGTAGAAATATAATAAAATTTACGTTATTCATAAAATATTATTTATTTTTATCCCTCCAAAATCATTTGTCTCATATTAAACAAACCACATTTGTAAAGAATAACTCACAAATGAACTAAGAGTCTTGTAGTGAGGATGTTTTTTAAATGACCCAGAGCCAACTCTTAAAAATACAAAAATAGGGCTTCCCTGGTGGCGCAGTGGTTGGGGGTCCGCCTGCCGATTCAGGGGACGCGGGTTCGTGCCCCGGTCTGGGGGGATCCCGCGTGCCGCGGAGCAGCTGGGCCCGTGGGCTGTGGCCGCTGGGCCTGTGCGTCCGGAGCCTGTGCTCCTCAGCGGGAGAGGCCACGGCAGTGAGAGGCCCGCGTACCGCAAAATAAATAAATAAAATAAAATAAAGATGAATGTTCCTTTTAGGCAGTTACTCTATCTTTTAAGTTCTGTTAATATAATATGTACAAAAGGTGGTGAAGAGTTCAGGCTGTAAAGCTAGACTGTCCAGGGTAAAATTCTGGTTCTTTCACTGTCTAGCTGTGTGACTGTGAGCATGGCCTCAGTTTCATGATAATAAAAGTGGGCATAATAATAGTACTTACTTCTTAGGGTTGTTAAGATGATTAAATGAGTTAATACAAGTAGAGCACTTTGAGCCAGCTCTGGCACATAGGAAACACTCAATAAATGTGAGGTCTTATTAACCTACCTTTAATATTCTACTGAAAATTATTTGGAAGCATTTAATTGCCACAAGCTCTCTGAATTCCCCGGGACGCATTATGAATGTGAGTTTTTGGTTTTCAGTCATTATAGTCTCGTACCCTATCACAGAGAAACATTTTATTTTTAATGATGATTTTATTACTCCAGTGTTGTGTACATCCACCTGGAGTCATCCCAGGTTTTTTCGTTCATCTAATCTTGTTTGATTTCCTATAGCACAGCTCTTGTTGAGATTTGTATTGGCATAGAAGGGTATTCTGACCAGGACTTTGGTCTCCCTTGCAAATATTTGTGTCTCTCTTGTTTACAGCCCTGATGTCCTCTTGTAATACCCATGCAAAGGGGATTCTAATAAATCTTGTGCTCAGCATTACACATTGTTTGTTTTAGCTGCCTTCCACTTCATGCTTCCTCCTTTAAGAGCGAACCATTACGAAAGGTTAGATTCACAGTTAGCAGGCTTTAGCTCTCCCTTTTGAATCAGTGAGGTTGCCGTTTTATTGCTCTCCGACTTACACTTCAGTGATGAGAGTAAACTAGCATCAGATTAAAGGTCAGCAAATCCCATCAAAGAGAGGAATATTAGGGGCAGAGATAGTTGGAGAGGCAGCACACCACTGGGTATTGACAGGGTGATTCCAGGGTATCAGTCAGCAGAATTATAGCTGCCCAGAGAGTCAGTACAGCTTTAATGAGCCTGTGTGAAGAGGAAGAGGGTGGATTTATGTAGTTCCTCATAATTTTCTGTAGAGACTGTTATTGCAGACATTCTGTGGAGTGTTCTGGTCTTTCATTTAATTCAAAGGTCCTGGCGTTTATCCATCCTCTAAATTCCTTTTTGTTAGCTCAAATCAAAGTTGACATTTCCATGGTTTACCACCTGAAACACCCAGTTCAAAATCAGGTTTCTTTTACCAATTTTGAAATCGGTATACTGTTAATAAAAATCTACAATCATATTTATATTAACGCATATGTATTTTCCCTTCAGAAAAGTGGGTTGAATAATGAACTTTTTTTTTCATAAGTAGGCAGTGGGGGAAAATGTACATTTACACATTGCCCCCTAAGCAACTGGGGGTAAAAACTGATTGTAATTATGATATGGTGCTTTTCCAATGGATCCTAATGTTCATTCTCCTTAAATTGGCTTTCCTAATTAATTGTTTATATGCCCATTTGCGTATGCCCCATCTCACTCTTTCTGCCCCCAATACCCCTAAGCTGGAAAAAAAAAATTTTAATCTCTGGAGGGGAAATGTTTTTAATTGTTCTAATGAGCAATGCTACATTTATTTGCTGTAATTTTCAGTCCACCTTGATTTTGATGTCTTGATAGTGAATGTGACACATTAATTTCTTATTAGAGGGGGATTAAATCTCTGTAGTATCAAAATCTAGAATATGCTCTGGGAAGTCAAGTGTTTATGAAATATGTCTGGATATCTTTGCTATAGGTTGTTTGCTTAAAGAGTTGATATATAGATAGGTTTTTGTTTTTTTTTTAGCTAAGCTTTTATTTATAGGTCACTAGGAAATAGATGGTTTGTGAGAAAATTATCAATAAATTTGCACTATAATGTTTTGTTTTATTAGCCAAGCCAGCCACCTTTTTGTAATTTGTATTTAAGAATATTCCTTTTTGATTATTTATAAGTAAATGAATGCATTATTAACATAGAGGTCTTGTTTGTGTGATTTGCTGCTTGGAAAATGCTTTCAAGCTTCTCTGCCATTGTCCTCTGTATGCCATGTGGGTGGTCGTGCTTTTCAGACACTTCCATGATTTTTAATGGAATAGAGTGATGGATGTGATACGACCATGAGAAGCACAAATATCCTTTTCAAAGTCCACCGTTGACTGAAACATCTATAGTATTTATAGCAAAATGTAAACTCCTTAAGAGAGATGCAATCAGATGACTATTGAGTGAAAATATAGAAGCCTTCTTCAGTCATTAGTTAGATGATGTATTTATATTAAAGAGCAAGCACACTTAAAAGTAAAATCATGTGGAAAGTGTAGTAAAGTTCATGTTTCCTATAATCATGCCATGCTTCACGAAGCCCTTTCAATAAAACTGAGTCTGTGTCCTTTATAATAATACAAATAAAACTTTATGCTGTGCTGTTACATTGGAATGTACTGAGGATGTCAGTGACCTCCATGCTGTATTTACTAGTATGCTATTTTGAGCAATGCCTGTGCATCAGGATAATTTGGTATTACAAAAACAATAACGTGGACATTCCTTTCTGCAGAAGGAAAAAGGGAACCCAGTGGATATTTGCTATTCATAATGAAGTCAACTGACTGTAATTTATATACTCACTTTTGAACATTTTAGAGAAAAGGGAAAGAAGATGGCTGCAGCAGAGGCAAAGGAAATGAATACAAAGATAAGCATGAGATTAATTATCTGATAGAGGCAGGGTTCTTACTGCCATGAGGTATATATGAATGACGTTTACTGATCACCTTAAAGTACACGACTAAGTATTGTATTTTTTAAATTCAACAGGGGTCTATTATTTTCATTTGAAAAAAATTATGAATGAAAAAAGGACCATTTTTCTGAAATGGTACACATTTTTCTCCACAGTGGTAGTTTCTGACCCAAATTTTTGTATCATATGTGGATTATATGTATTGTTTTTTAAAATACCACGTATTTAATCTCTGAAATATTTGACTAAAGATTTCCAAAATACTAATTGAGAACATGCCTAACTTTGGTCTAATTTTAACAAAACACTGTGTAGCCAGTTACAACATGGTAATGAGTACATTCGCAGGAAGAAGAGAGTCCTTATTTCAGAACAAATAAACACCACTTACTTTCCATGTGGTCTTCTGCACATGGCCATCCTCTAGATTTCTGAGCTTATTTGAAGCATGTGGTCAGAGACCACTAATAATGAGCAGCTATCATGAGTGTTTCATCATCAGTATATATCAAAGTGCTATTCTACTGCTGGAAGTGATATGAGAGTAAAAGTAACATAAAAGAGCAAAAGAAGAAAACAGATACTTAGGTCATAAACATTGAGAAAGCAAAAAGAAATAATACTACATATCATTAAAATATGTTGCAGTAATTGGCGGCACAATCTATGGCAAAGAAATTTTAGTATATAAAATGGAAGATTTAAAATGAAAAAGAAACCAACCCAATCAGATTTGACCACGTATTGAACGTTATCAGAAATCAGATAAAAGTTGGGACTTCCCTGGTGGTCCAGTGGTTAAGACCCCGCGCTTCCAATGCAGGGGGTGTGGGTTTGATCCCTGGTTGGGGAGCTAAGATCCCACATGCCATGTGGTATGGCTAAAAAACAAAAACAAAAGAAGGTAAAAGTTTTAATTGTAGGA